>NW_026907532.1:0-130667 GCF_019802595.1 Syngnathoides biaculeatus
AAAGAGCCAAATGCAACTCGAGAGCCGCGGATTGGCCACCCCTGTTTTAGACAGACCACTTTAAATTATTCAAAGCCAGAACAAGGAAAGAAAAGCCCCAAAAGTTTTTTTTTTCATGTACACATCGAGAATACAGTTTTATTTTATTCTTAAACAAGCAATGCATTGTGGGTTAATTCTAAAGATTGAGTCTAAATCGGTGATAAATCGGTCATGGAGGGTGAGGACTGACTTCACTGAAGGATTTTAAAGACTTATCTGAAATCATAGTTCCAATCAAAAGACAGAACTTTCACCTATGTCACGAGTCCGGACTGTGTGCACGTTGAAACCGCTGAACTGGTGACTTCACGAAGAAAGTGCCCACCACCCCACAATTAAGAAACCTACAGATTTGCTCGTTAAAAAGCTGGTTAAAATTTCCATTGGGAGTGAAAATATTTTCTCGCTCTTTGTATCAAAATTAGTGTGGTGTGCTGTGTGTGTTTGTGCACCAGGTGAATCGTTCATTATTATCATCATCATGTTTTTACCTCAAGGAAAAAGAATGTGAAGCAGGACAAATCACGGAGACCACCATCTTGTTAAAAAAAATGTGCATACACGAAGTCTTACAGGCAGGTTGTCGTGGCCGAGTGGTTAAGGCGATGGACTAGAAAGCCATTGGGATCTCCTCGCGCTGGTCGAATCCTGCCGACTTTTGTAGCACAGCGGCAGAGCGTGCAGATGGAGGGTGGCAAGAGATAAGAGTCAAATATACTTTGACAAATTGGAAACGAGCACAACGGCACCAATATTCAATATTCAACCACCAGAGCTCTGCAGATCGAATGTCTGTACATTTGATTATTCCATCGAAAATTGGATAATAATTGATGTTCAGTTTGTCAACAAAATGTGCATGTACATCGTAGGTATTATTACGATTAAACTCCACTTGGAGTCGCAATTCTCAACACTATAATATCAGTCATCCGTGACCAAGTGTGAAAGGTACTTCTACGACGTGCTCCACATTTGTCAGGACTTATTTCGTCATCTTTAATCAGACAAAATACATCTTGACCACATGAGATGGAGCATACCGCGACTTCGAGTACCTTGGCCTGGCCGACCGCCTTGAAATCCGGGACCATGTCAACGAAAACCAAGTGGACCCTCTCTGAGGTGTCGTGGATGCTGTACTTGAACCTGGGCACCAGCATCTCCAGCATGGGATGGCTTTGCACATTGACTATGGACAGATATTGAGGAGAACAACACTGCCGTTAATACATGAAGGCTTGGGGAAGCCTTTAATAATTCGGAAAAAAAAAGAAAAAAAACTTCAATTCAAATAAACATACTGAGACATATAATTGGTTGATGGGAAATGGCTCTGTGGCGCAATGGACAGCATGTTGGCCTATTAGATTATTGGTGTAGTAACTCAAAGGTTGTGGGTTCAAGTTCCACCAGGGTTGGTCTTTTAGTAGGAAGAATACCTTGTGTGCTTTGGTGGGGAAAATGATCAGTCCAAACTTTATGTGCATCTTTTCAGCCAATTGCTTGGAGCTTCAAGAAGCAATAAAGTTTTTCAGCCAATTTGATGAAACTTCATGAAGCACTGAATTTCTCAAAAGTACGACGCCCACGAGCAGTGTCTTCTTTGGGACACGGATAAATTATCCCAAAAGTCAATGTAGTCAAGTTTCCATGGTGGAAACACACAATGATTGTCTTAGAATCCAATTCAAAGTTCCTGATAGGATACTCGTGGTCCAGGAGCATGCGAGAATTGGGAGTACATGCAGGATTGGGGAAATTTTGGGAACATGGAGTGTCAGCATTAACAAGACATCCGGACAGAAGCACTTGGCCTGCTACGAATTGCGCATTGAGTCTGCTTGGTCTGAAGTGCAAAGTGCAGGACTGCTCAAGTCTAAATTTTGTTGTGTAGTAATCATGTAAAAAAGAAGACTGCGGTAGTGGGGGTAATACTTTAAAGAGGCCCAGGAAACTTTGGGTTGGGGTTATCAGATCATACTGCTTATGGGATTTGGAATCTTTAGTTTTCTAGACCTACAAGTACCTGGTTCTTGTCCTGTCCAATCCTGTCCTATATTGTCCTGTCCTTCCTTCACAGGGTGGAGTACAACTACCCCGTACATCACTCGAATTTAATCACTGTCACCGCACTTTACAATGTCATTGTAATCTACATTGTCTTTAACTTTACTGCAACTAGTATCCTGTCTTTTGTCATCTTCACATTCTTTATTATTTAGTCATCTTTTGACTGTCTCTCCAATTTGCTTTAAAACTTTGCTTTCGGACTCAAATTTTCACTAAGAATCCATGAGATGCCAAACAAGAAAAAATATAATGAGTACAAAGAACTTTTTTTTTTTTTTTACTTTGCAGAGAAACACTGTTAATAAAAGACAAATTGTACAATCAATTCAAATTTGACTGTTGGAAATTGACCCAAAAATCAAAATAACAGATGAGAAGAAAAATAAAATAACATTTTACAGATTGAAAAAAACATGTAGAAACTAAATAAATTCATTTTATAAAAGAACAAATCAAATGAATAATTGCAATGACAAAAATCCCAAAAGAAACTGACTGATGAAAACCATGCAAAAAAAATGTGACAAATGTACACAAACATGTATTTACACTAACCAGCACAGCGGTTCTGTGCTTGGGGAGGTTCTCCTGTTTTGGTTACCAGCAGAGTTCAAATGGATTCAGCAGTTGTCATTCTAATGTCGATATTGCGATGATGATTGACGTTTCCTGAGTGGATGAAGTGTTCATATTTTTCCTGCTTTAGTTTTTTTTCTCCTCCTCCTTCTCCTTCTGGCTCATGGGTATTCTGGTCTCCGATTGGAGGTGGGGTTCATATCCCACTTCTGACAAAATATTTATTGGGGCCCCATCTCTCAGTGGTGAGATCATTGGTTTGGTTAACCAGTGGTCGTGAGTTTGTTTCTCACTGGGGCCTCCACTCCACAAGAGGGGTTGTGGCAGGAAGGGCATCTCGTGTGAAAACTGTGCCAAACACATATGGGCGTTCATCAGAGACACTGTTGCGACCCCTAATGGGACAAGCCCAAAGAAAGTTTTTTGACTTTCAAGAAGTAAGAAGAAATACATGGGAGCATACCTGCTAATTTGTCTGTTTCTCGCTGTTCACGTTTCACAGAGCCACAGCGCCAACCCCCGGTGGATCGCTTGTGGCGACTCAGATTGTTCTAGGTCTGAGGCCAGTACCACAAACTCACACACAGTGATGCAGTCTCAAGCGCAATGAACAGGCCACTGACAACAGAACGCACAAGGCTTCAATGCCTGGCCTACTTGGCGTCAATGAGGTGCAGGTGAGGAGCTGCAGCCTCCTCAGCCCGAGTGCCATCCAGCCTTGCCAAGAGTGGATACGAGAGTGCGTGGCACAGTCCACACGGACTCGGGAAGGTGAACTGGGTGAAATAAAACAAGGCTAGACGAACAAAACAATAAGACAGACTAATGTTACCGCACACTTTCACAGTAAAAAGTGAAGGATTGATCACAGCTTAAATAATAGTTCCAATAAAAAGAAAGAACTTTCAACTATATCTGGAGTCCAGACTGTGTGCCGTTTTAACGGGCTGGACTGGTGACTTCTCGAAGTCAGTCCCCATCACCGCACGCTTTAGAAACCAACAGATTTGCTAGTTCAAATGCTGGTTAAAATTTTCATTGGGAGTGAAAATATTTTCTCGCTCTTCGCATCAAAATTAGTGTGGTGTGCGCCAGATGAATAATTTATCATCATGTTTTTACCTCAAGGGGAAAAAAAACGTGCGGCATTACAAAGCACGGAGACTGCCATCAGGTTAATAAAAAAGTGCATACACACAAGCCAGCTGTCAGGTTGTTGTGGCCGAGTGGTTAAGGCGATGGACTAGAAATCCATTGGGGTATCCCCGCGCAGGTACGAATCCTGCTGACAATGTACAGGTGGTCTTTTGGTTTGGGATGAGTTCAAATCATGTGGTCAGTGGTGGGTTCTGCACAAAGATTCTATCATGACCTGTTCCAATGCAGTGTCACTCGATGGAAAACTGGAAATATGAGCATGATATAGTGATGAGAGAAATTTCCATTCTTACATGTCACATTTACATTTTCTTACATTTTTGTGTGCACGAGAACATTAATTCCTAATACAGTATCACATCAAATCAAAAGTTATCCTCAACAGTACAGAAGATATACAGAAGTATCAAGTTGTTCCGAGACAATATACGAGACAGTACAAGACAATCCAACATGACAAGAAGAAACACACACCAATAAGATGATGCAAGACGATAAAAGACTTCGCAAGACAAGTCAACAAAACAATCCAATCGAGAACAATCCACAGCACTATCAAGATGATAAAACAATGTGGAGTACAAGACTACCCGACAGTGCAAGATGATACAAGCGAATCTGATGGGAAAGGACAATCCAAACGGATTCTCGAATCCATATGAGGCACTATCGAGACACGATGATTTCGGACAATCGTACAATCCAGCCATACAAAACGTTTTAACACAATACAAAACAATCCACATCACAAGGGACCCCAAACGGACCTCTTTCCAACAGACCTTTCAAAGGACATTTTGTCAATACTGTATGTATCACATTGTTTAACCAAATAGTCTACTTTTACACGCTCATACATTGATCAGAAGACAACCTTCACGTCTCGGGGGGTACCATTAAGAGGGTGCGAGAGTTCAAGTCATGATGGTTCTGAGGATAAATGAATGCTAGTGGGTGGCACGGTGGCTCTGCTGGAAAGCGTTGGCCTCACAGTTCAGAGGTCCCGGATTCAATCCCGGACCCAAATGTATGGAGTTTGCATCTTATCCCCGTGCCTGTGTGGGTTTTTGTCCGGGCACACAAGTTTCCTCCCACATTCCAAAAACACGCAACAATAATTCAACACGAAACTCCCCCTTGGTGTGTGTGTGGCTGTTTGTCTTGATGTGTGAGTATATCATATAAATAAACAGCAAGAGTAATGCTAAGATTTCCAGTTTTCCATCGAGTGAAACTGCATCGGAACAGGTAATTGTCCCGGAACCCACCACTGACCTCATGATTTGAACTAATCCCAAACCAAAAGACTGCATCTTCGTTGTCAGCAGGATACGAACCTGCACGGGGAGACCCCAATGGATTTCTAGTCCATCGCCTTAACCACTCAGCCATTACAACCTGACTACAAAATCTTTGTCTGCATTTTTTTTTTTAACCTGATAGCGGGCTCCATGATTTGGGTGTTTGTTGGCTTTCAAGAAGACATTGTCAGTGACAGTGACAGTGGAAATAAAAAGTGACAACAAAAACAAAAATACAATTTTTCTGATGATGGTGACACGGTAGATCAGCTGCTTAGAGCAGTGGCCTCACGGTTCTGAAGATGGGGGTTCAAATCTCGATCTCACCCGTGTGAGGTTTGCATGTTTTCCCCGTGCCTACGTTGGTGTTTTTCCGGCCATTCTGGTTTCCTCCCACATCCCGATAACATGCAACATTAATTGGAGTCTCTAAATTGCCCGTAAGTGTGATTGTGAGTGCAACTGTTGTCTGTCTCCATGTGCCCTGCGATTGACTGGCAACCAGTTCAGGATGTACCCTGTCTCCTGCCCGTAGACAGCTGGGATAGGCACCAGCACTCCTGGCGACCTTCGTGAGGATAAGCGGCAAAGATAATGAATGGATGGAAATTATGCTATGGCTTGCTCCACATAAACTCTATAGTACGTCCATGTCGAACCTCTTGAGACTTTCATACAGTACCACCAGAAAGATTTCACACCCCTTCACATTTTGCTGCGAGATTTCATCAAAAGCTGTTTTGAAGTTTATCTTAAAAAAAAAAATCTTCATAAAATATAAAGGCAGTCGTGTTTTCAGACATTTGTCTCAATTTATAAATCAGGTAAATATTCAAACATAATGCAATGCCACTCAAACTTAAGCTCAGGTGCATCTGATTTCCACTGATGATCCTTGAGGTCCCTCTCCAACTCGATTGGAGGCCACCTGTGGTCACTTCACTTGACTGAACATCATTTGGAAAGGCACACAGTTGTCTAGATAAGATGCAGCTAAGGATAAGCGGCACAGAAAACGGATGGCTGGATCTTCAGCATCTGGCTGCGCTTTTCTGAGAAACCACCTGATGACCCTGTAGGGGAAACAAATTCATGACTTCTCTTTTTTTCTTCAAGTGGTAGAGTGAATTCCTTCATTCACTCTTGGCATTATTTGCCTTTGGTGGACTGGTGTTTTTTTTTAAGTGTTCAGTGAGGAAGCAGAATAGAAACAGGACTACCAAAGTCAATTTAATGTTTTGCCACACATCAAGGGAGAACGCTGGAACACACTAATCTGGAAATTCTTCCAGTTTTTTTCAAAAGCACTCGTCCCAACAGACTGACAGCCACATCTCTTGGAAAGTGTCAGGGGCGTGGCCAGGCCGCAGCTCCTCACCTGCGCCTCATTGATGATAATAGATCCTTTTCACGTGATGTCATGTTTTGGTGACCACGCCCACTGGGCGGCAAAAGTACAATACGACTGGTGTGTTTTTGTGATGTTTTTGTGAATATTGGCTTGCTTATAAGCATCTTATGGCCTTTTCATCGTGGTTCTTTCATTGTGTGGCTTCTTGTTGCAAGAACAGACAGAAAAAAGGTTCTGACACTCCAGGCGTTCTTTACCTTTTGCTGGGCATTCAGCTAATTTACTGGGGTATCCTCCACACTTGTTACATATCTCTATGGAGGTCTTTGGGCTGTCAATATACCTACGAGCACCCGCAGTGAACCTTTGCCTTCCAGGTTTGCGGTGGCTAACGTGAACCTCGTGGCTGTCGCTAGCCATAGCTTTTCGCGGCACTTTTGCTAACTCTTGGGAGCGGGCTATGCCGATCGCTTTTTTCGAGCGAAAAGTATGCGGCCTCTGACCATCTCATCGCTGTTTGTGTCGTTACAGTCTTTAATCAACAGCCTGAGTTCTGTCACAAAGTGCTCACATGACTCACAGTTACCTTGCGCCTTCTCGTGAAACTTATATCTCGCAAATATGGGCTTTGCTTTCGGTAATCAGAGAATTTTTTTTGGTCACAACGTTTTCGCAACTTATCTTCATCTCTGGTCAGTGTCCATGGAATTGCTGACATCCCGTCCTTTTTCGCCGATCCACAGCAGGAGGAAATTGCACTTTTCCTCTTCAGCTCTGTTTTTAAGCGGCCTCGTGAACAAGAGTTTGGCCTGTTGCTTGAATATCTGCCACGCATCTGGTAAATTGGGTGAGTTGGAACACCGAACGCCTCCTCATCGTCTTCGTTTGTTTTTTTTCTTCCCTGTGAGTCCGTAGTTATGCTTCCGTCACTCTGACGCCATGTTATGATCTTGCTGTTGTGTTATTGAATAACGTAGACCTGAGTCCAACATGGGTGATATTTATGTCACCCCCCCTCCCCAACCTCTCCCACTGACATCGACACAATGCTCTCAAGTTTCATATGTGGCTTCTTTCTTTCTTTCTTTGTTCCTTTTATTCCTTACACCAGCACAAGTGCCTCAATTACTTCTGGTTACAGTGATCAAAGGCTAACCGTAGCCAAAACATTACAGTATACATTTATCGCTTCCTAGCCATAATATGTAGACATGATCTTCCCGTCCAAAACAAACAAACACGTGGTCAGCGTGACGTCAGTGAAAAGTATTCGGAAAGACATAAGCCTTGTGGTTTGCCTTGTCAGTTGTGCTTGCGACTGTTTCTGAAGTAAAATTACAATGTTTGTGTTCATTTTTTTTTCTCTTCATCTTTTCTGTGAAGCTAAAGTATTGAAAAAAATCTTTTTGATGATCTTTTTTATTTTGTGATGCCAAAGAAGTGAAAAAGAATATTATTTCTCTTTAATCAGCGGATCAGATGTCAACTGGTGTGACTGATGACTTGATAATCGATTGGTGCTCTGTCTGTCCTTGACAGAACGTGCGCAGGTGTCCTCTTCTCAGCGCAATTTGTGTCCAAAAGAGAGACATTGCCAGTGAATTCAATTCTCATGACTTTGTTCCTTCTGCAGAGGAACGCACACATCGTTGTGTGTCATGATGCAAGCTTTTGGTTAGTCTATCTCCCTCGTTACAGTGTTCGTGTGCCACTTTAGTCATTTCTTGTTTTGTTCATGTTCCACATTTTGCCTCAGTTATCAGACCTCGTTTCTGGATTTTGGGACTTTGCCTTTTTGCCACGTGTTTTTTGAGCTTCTGCCTTTTTGGACTGCTTCCATGTGTACGACATCTGAAAGAATCAAACTACCCTCAAAAATCATGTCCCTGCGTTACCCCTTGCTGCATACTCGTGACAGGAGGTTTCATTGTTTATGAAGATTAATTCAAGTTTTCAGTTAATAGTTTTTACATTGTTATTAGAAAGTTAGTGTCCATGGTTTTATTTCTGTCACATTCCAAATTCAGTTATTCAGGTAAAAAAAAAAAAAAAAAAATCTGAACTAAAATGCTAAAATCTCATTCTGTTTTTATGTTTTATTCATTTAATTGTACATGCAGTAAAATGACACAAATCCAGGCTGACATTTTGAGGCTCAGCTGTTGAAGGGTGAAATCAATGCCAAAATACTCCTCAAATAAAACGTATGTACCGGTACTCCCTAATATTACATTATTTCTGCTAAAGCAAATAATATGGATTAGAGGTACCTTTTTGTGGTGTGAAAGACCCTAAAATGTAGTGAAATGCTCACATTTGTTCCCCTTAATTGGGAATTTCCAATCTCTGTTTCCCTTGACATATGTGGACTCCTAAATTACTAAGCAGTAATCCAAAGGTTGTGGATTCAAGTCCCACCAGAGTCTCTCTTTCCCTGGCCAAATGAAGCACTGAAACTTTGTGGCCTTTATCCGTCCATTTCTGGAATACTTGTCTGGAGTCTTTTAAGTTCATAACAATAATAATCATGGATGTCAGAGTCACCACAAACCTGACAATGAATATATATGACAAAAGGGTCAAGCAGGGGTGCTTAATCCGTCGATCGATGGTGAGGCCTTTTTGGTCGATCGCAGGATTGGTGAGGCATTTTTGGTCGATCGCAGGATGGCATGCCAAAAAAAACAGCCAATGTTCTCTTAACTAACATAATTACAAATGTTACAGGACTTATGCAACCCATCAATGTGTTTTATAATGAGAGCGTCCACCACCACCGCTGCTTTACTGAGCAACACAGTCTGGGCAACGTCGCGCAAAGACGAGCTAGACATGCTGCTTGTGTTTACTTTTGATATTAATGGAGAAACTTAAAAAAGAAAAAGTTATTTGAAGATGCAATGGCTGTCAGAGTATGTGAATAATCTAAGAAAAAGTGGTTAAACTCGACAAGTGGGAAAGGTCTGGTCTGTAGCCAGCCAAAGTAGAAAGTGCAGGATGAGATGGTGTGTAATCAACCTGCCTGATCCAGGATGAAAGCAAAGACAATACAGTGCACAAAAAGCAAATCCTGCATTTTAAATATAGGAGGCAACATAACATTAACCTTAAAACTGTTTGGGAGCATCATTCATCTTTCAACATGTCTCACTAAAAGATATTCTGCAATCAATAATTCAGTTTTATATCAAGAAAAACAGGGATATCATTGTGGGTTTAAAAAAAAATGAAAAAAAATGGAAGCAACCTTTCAAATTTGTAGTTTATAGTTTGCTTGGGTGCCCTGCGATTAGCTGGAAATCAGTTCAGGGCGTAAACTGCCTACTGCCCGTTGACAGCTTGGATAGGCTCCAGCACTCCCCGCGACCCTTGTGAGGATAAGCGGCTAAGAAGATGGATGGATGGATAGTTGGCTTGGTTTGGTTCGCAATGCATTTTTTTGTTTGGCTTCACTGTGACGACAGTGGGACACGAGGAGAGAAAAAAAAATGTTGGCAGCGGACAGCATGAAGCCAACTAAATTCATGCGCAATTCAAAGAGGTTCCACCCCAGTCATGCTGATAAAACGATGGATTATTTTCAGCGAAACGTCTCGAATATTGCTCACAATCATCCCGCCTTGTGAAAGCTACTTCAGTAAACGAGGGAGGACTCTTAGCATCATACAAGGTAGCGTACCAAATTGCTCAGTGCAAAAAAACTCCACATCATAGCAGATATATTATTGTTTTAAAGTGTTTTATATTTTGTGCTCCTGAGTTAATGTTGCTGAACAGAATTTGAAGTTATTATTCATTGATTTTATTTTTCACAATCGAATGGTGCAATAAGTCGGTCAAAAATGTTTATTTCAGGCAAATTGATGTGCTGAAAATATTTTCTGTTACAGACTGCCGATGTTCATAAAGTTGTTCTCTGTTGTAAGTTGAACCATGTTTCCCATTAATTTTTTTTCTTTAATGTTAATAAGGATACAATGTCATGCAGAACTTTACTTATAATAATTTTATGGACAAATGATATTTATAGTCACAGTGGAGAGGTACAGGTACCCTTTTGCTGTGTGAATCTGTCTGTTGGAATAAGAGTTTTTGACAAAAACTAGAGGTATTTCCAGATTAGTGCATTCCAGCGCTCTCCCTTGATGTTTGGAGCCTCCAAGCAAGGACATGTTGATGAATTACTCTGCTTCCTCACTGAACACTTCAAACACTAGTAGCCGACCAAAGAAATAACGTCAACAGTGAATGAATCCATTTCAAGACCATCTGAAGATCCATCCATCGGAAACTATTGACAACACTGACTTTTTCTTTAGAATGGAAGCAGACTGCCTCGTTGATGAAATACGATTGGACAGCTCCATCTTCAAGGCATTAGCCTCAAATGAAGAATCACTGTTGACTCAATCACAACAATTACTGATTTTATGAAATATGTGTTACCTGGTTACTATCCTGGAAATAATTTTTTATTCATATTTGTCAAAATGATGCAGTGTCAATCACAACAAACTGTCACCTGACAATGAAACATATTGTATTCATCTGCCTGGCCTAATTAGCATCAATGAGGCGCAGGTGAGGAGCTGCTGCTGGCCCTTGTTTGAATTTGTCATGTGGAGGTGGGTTGTTATTCGACAGAGGAATTTGGCTCACCTTTGACCTTTGGCTCAAGGCTCTTGTTGATCCCAACCAACCCTGTCGTACTCATCATAAGGACACAAGCTCAAGTACAAAGAAGACGCAAATCTTTACGGGACTCTTTATTCCTTCATTTTTTTCTGTATGTCTTTATTTATTGATTACATTTTATTTCAGGGCATATTTTTATCACTTTTTTAATGCTGCAATGAACATGCTGTAGGTCATACGTAACTTTGACTTTCCATGTCGGCCGTCAGGGGCGTGGTCAGGAGCTCCTCACCTGCACCTCATTGACACTGATTAGGAAATGCATTGAAGTCTTGTGTGTCGTGTTGACAGTTGTTTGTTGTGCTTTGCGTTTTGTGAGTGAATCTCCCTTGTTTCAACTTTTCTGTGCCACTTCCGTCAAGTCTCGTTCTTGTTTCACATTTTACCTCATGGATATCGGACTTCGTTTCTCGCTTTTGGGATTTTGCCTGTTACCCTTGTGTTTTTTGTGATTCCTTTTTAGATCGCTTACCCATGTATGACCTCTGACTGAATTAAACTACCCTTGATAATCATTTCCCTGCATTTGGGTCCCGTTCCTTACGCATGCTCATGACAGTTGTCATCGTTGTGTATTAGGATTCATTCAACTTTTCAGTTCATCGCCTGTTTTTGCATTGAGAAAAAAAAGATTCGACATGGTTGTATACCTTTCACATTTCAAATTCACAGTTATTTGTCACGAGCAAGCAACATGGTGGAGGACCCAAAGGCAGTCACACTGGAGTCGCTCTTTCATCATAAAAGTTGTGTTTACATTCATGTTAGAATTTGGGGAGCAACTTTTAGGTGCATCCATGTTGGTGAAAACGACATAGTGGTTGCCAAAGGAAGCACGGAAGCTTTGGGGCCTTTCTCCATCCCGTTTTATGGAATATTGTGTCTGGAGTCTTTTTTTAAATTCATAACATGTCAATCATGGATGTCAGAATCCCCACAAACCTGACAATGAGTATCCATCCATTTTCGTAGCCGCTTATCCTCACAAGGGTGCTAGAGATTTTCCCGGCTGTCATCGGTCAGGAGGCGGGGTACACCCTGAACTGGTTACCAGTCAATCACAGGCCACATAGAGACAAAAAGCCGCACTCACAATCACACCTAGGGGCAATTTAAAGGGTCCAATTAGTGTTGCATGTTTTTGGGATGTGGGAGGAAACTGGAGTGCCCGGAGGAAACCCACGCAGGCACGGAGAGAACAAGCAAACTCAACACAGGCGGGTTTGGGATTGAACACAGGACCACAGAACTGTGAGGCCGACGATTTACCAGCTGATCTACCGTGCTGCCAAAAGCTTTCTTTCGGCTTGTCTCGTTCGGGGTCGCCACAGCGTGTCATCTCAAATGACCGCTCATAGTTGTTTGGCACAGTTTTTACGCCGGATTTCTGCCACAACCCCTCTTGGGGAGTGGAGGCCCCAGTGAGGAAAAACTCCCCAAAAATGGTCAATCCAACCAATGCCCTCTCCACTGAGTTGTGGGGCCCCAAGAACTGTGTCAGAAGTGGGATTCGAACCCACGCCTCCATTTGGAGACCAGAATACCCATTAACCAGATTGAGTTTAGTCCTTGAGTCTGGCACCTTAGACCGCTCGGCCCTCCTGACACTGACTTTGTGAAAGCCAACAAACACTGAAATCTACTTAAATATCTCCAAAATACTGAACTACTCCCTAAATTGACCAGTACCAGGTGCTGTAAACATTTTGTCAAGTGGAAACAGAATCATATTTTAAGTAAATATTTAGCCCCTTTTTTTATCTGGAGCTTCCACTTACAGCCATACTGCCCTGAGAATGCCCAATCTCGTTTGATCTCGGAAGCTAAGCAGGGACGGGCCTGGTTAGTAATTGGACGGGAGACCGCCGGCGAATACCAGGTGCTGGAAGCTGCTTCTGTGACAACAAGATCAGTCTGTGTCAATGGCAAAGTGAGACGGGATTGCTCAGCGTTGTGAAAGAAGGAAGTGGAGCAGGAGGACCTCGGCACGGAGAAGAGGTCCCCCCTCCGTCTCCCTTCCATGGTCACCTTTATTAGACCAGCTCAACCCAATCTATCAACCAATTAAATAAATCTTAGTGTTATTTAAAAAAAAAATGCTTCATCTCAGCTTTGGTGATCAGTCAAAAGTAGTCACCGTGGCCAAAACCTTGCATCTCGTCCATCCATCCATGCATCCATCCATCTCAATTAACTGTCTTTCGATCCATCCATCCATTCATTCATCCGTCCCTCCATCCGTCTGTCTGTCCATCCAACTCAATCAACTGTCTTTCTATCCATCCATCCATCTCAATCAACTGTCTTTCTTTCCATCTGTCCATCCCTACCTCCATCCCTCTATCCGTCCATCCATCTGTTCGTCCCTCCGTCCATCCATCTCAATTAACTGTCTTTCGATCCATCCATCTATTGATTCATCCATCCCTCCATCCGTCTGTCTGTCCATCCATCTCAATCAACTGTCTTTCTATCCATCTGTCCATCCGTACATCCATCCCTCTATCCGTCCATCCATCCATCCATCCATCCATCCAACATTGAGAGTAAAAAACAAGAGGTCGTTACCGCTTGACGATTTCTGACCATACGCTTCGGTATGAATAACGAACCCACTTCAAAACCCTGTAAATTTCCATTCTTCAGGAATAAAAGTAACAAAAATAAAAAACGCAAATTGACAAAAGGTGGTGAGAGTGAAGCCATGCATTTCTTTGCACTTCTCCAATATATGCGCTGCACCTTCACTGAGGATCGATCACCGATCACCTCCCAGTAATTTTCTTTGGTTCTTCAAAAGGGAAGCAGACTGCCTGTTTGGTGAAATTTGATTGGACAGCTCCCTCTTCAAGACATCAGCCTCAAATGACTGGTTGTGTAGAATCATTGTTGACTCAATAATAATAATAATTACTGATTTGGTTGAACATCTGTGATCTGGTTAGGATCCTAGATACAATAGCTTTTTTATTTATATTTGTCACAGTGATGCAGTGTCAAGCTGTCCATTGCGCCACAGAGCCAACTGTTTGCAGGCTTTTCTACAGGAGGTTCTGAATGAAATTGAACCTGCATATTTTCTGTTTTTTTTTTTTCTTTTTGAAGGGATTCAGGTATGAATGACAGCGTTGTTCTCCTCAATATTTGTGCACAGTCTTGGACAATGTGCAAAGCCATCCCATGCTGGAGAAGCTGGTGCCCAGGTTCAAGTACAGCAGTCACGACACCTCGGAGACGGTAAAAATGTAATAGATCAATAAATACATCAAAAAATGAAGGAATAAAGTCCTGTAAAGATTTGTCTTCTTTGTACTTGAGCTTGTATCCGTATGATGAGTACGACAGGTTGCTATCTCTTGCTAGGAAGCTAGGAAGCTGCCACGTTATCTAGGGCAGAGCAAAGCATTTCTTTATTGGAAGCAAATGTATGAGAATTATGTTCACAATTATTCCTACATTTCCCCCCTGTTTATCCTACATTTGCTACCACATTTTCTAGAGCAGAGCAAAGCATTCTTCATTGCAGGCAGAGACAGTAACTGAATTGGAGGAGAGCAAAGCATTTCTTCATTGCAGGCAGAAACGGTAACTGAATTGGACCAGAGCAAAGCATTTCTTCATTGCAGGCAGAGACAGGAACTGAATTGGAGCAGAGCAAAGCATTTCTTCATTGCAGTCAGAAGCAGTTAATACTATTTACAATTATTTGTACATTATCCTCCTGTTTATCCTACATTTGCTCAAATCCTTAAATCATCTAATAGATCACCCTTTCGGCTTACAGTCGGAGGAAAATATAGCACTAATTACTTGTAATCTTCTGGATCAGAGAACAGGTCTGGAAGAGAAGTCATAATGTCATCATCGTGCTCAACAATATCACTGTCATTATTATGTTGTGCCAATAGTGGATATATTTCTGCCAATTTTGAATGTGTCGGGGCAATAGCAGTGGTTATAAGTTGGTTAAGTGATGCCTTTATGCAGGGAATACAACAACATCCACACAATGCAATAATAGCTGCAAACAGCGATAGAAACTAGGACAGAGAACACCAAATTTTTAGATTTGCCAATTTTTTATTTATTCCCCCCCCCCCACCACCACCACTCAGACCTGGCTGATGTGTTAACACCAGAGTGCTCCTTCATCTTGTGGTTCAGGGTGTGGAGGACTTGAATGGCCCTTGTGCGTGACCCATCAGGTGCTGTGATATTTGGAATAAACAACAAAGGTCACCAAACATTGAGCAGTCACCACCCTTTTCGGCCAGGAGCATGTCGACCGCTATGCGGTGCTGGAACGTCATGAGTGAGGTTGCAGCTGGTTGTTCCCTTATGGCAATAAAGCCTGCTTCCATATAATTACCTAGTTTCTGTACATTGTAATGTATGTAGTTGATTCTGTCAACATTTTTATTCAGAGTTATCCAAAACAAGATGGATTCCCATCCTGCAGCAATCTCGTTAACCAACTTATACTCAACTAGTACGCCGTTGGGATGCCATTTGCATCAATGTATGTCAGATCTCCATCTTTCCAAGAGGACATTCACCTTCGGGAGAACCCAAGGGGAGGTCCAAAGATGGATGCGGCCAATTGTATATCCTCTGCTTTGGATGGAAACACAGTCACAGATAAGAGCAGTGATACTAGTGTACACGTTCCTGCTGCATTTATCAGTGTGTCATACAACTTTTGACCAACACGCCACCACACATCGCTGCATGGGAGCAGTGGGGCAGTTTGCAGATGGATATCATGACACCATGTTTTCTTGAGAATTCCCACCTTAAAATATGTCCCTGTAAAGCAAACACAGGAGAAATTCGCCAATGAAACATTAGTAGAAAATATCAGTTTATCATTTACTGCCTTCGTTGTTGGATAAATCACTTTTCTATTTCTGACAAGTGGTGTTAGGAGTTGTTTTAGTCATTACCTCCAGGGTACATTGTGTTGGGATTTCTGTTGGAATGACACGCATTAGTGGCCCAGGGCCCATGCATGTGATGTAACTATAGTTTACCATGTTAGCTGCATTCTACATTAATAACAATCAGTTTTTTCCTATTTGTAAAAAAAAAAAAAAAAAAAAAAAAGAAAGAAAAAAATGTTCCTCAGGCTTTTTCAGTTAAAATACTCCCTCCATTGTATAGGTACTCTTTTGTATGGCATTCGGGTTTAAGGCAGCATTAAATTGGCAAATGGTGAGAAGAAAATGGGGGTTTCCTGTAGCATAAGCCCATCGATGGAATCCCCAGCAACTAGACTCTGCCAAGGAATTGAAAAAGTGATTCATTGGGAGGCACACATGGAGTCTTCCCCTCATGCCTCGGTGACTCCGTATAGTTGTTTATCAATGTTATTAGAAATTATGTTGTGCGTCTTTATCTTATTTGTGGTAGGCATAGTTGACTGAGTATAATTATTGGTTCTGTTATGTATTTTTGTCAGCTTTACAGGTGTCCAAAAGTAGCATATGAACAAAAATATCTTTACGGCTGTCAATGTTGCAGCCCAACATGCCATCATATTATTTAGCCATTTTGAAGTCATGTCGACGAAGTCACCCCTAAATGAGTCAAATGTCTTTTAAATCTTCACCAGCCTTCAGGTATTTTCAGATACTATAAATCTGCACCCACCATATGCTGGACTTTGCTCACCTTTCCCTTTGGGTGACTCAGCTGAGATGACACTTTTGTGTAAGGTGCATCCACGTGTTTCTGCTATTTTGTCCATGTCATTCAGCTCTTGCTCAGTCTATGCCAATGTTCAGGTAAAACTGCATGTAAACCAGATGTTAATTCATAAACAGACATAGGATGAAAAGACAAATGGCAGTAATAAAGTTATTAAAGCACAGTAACTTGTTACATTTTTTTTTTCTGATGGTGTAGTGCAGGGTGTCAAACTCATTTCTCTTGCGGGCCACGTTGTAGTTCGGCTTTCCCTCAGAGGGACATTTTGAGTAAAGGAAGCGTGGGATCCATTCCCGCTCAGGGATGATGTCGACATCTGCACTCCGACTGGCTGGCGACCAGTTCGGGGTGTAGTCTCCCGCTGCCCGAAGTTAGCTGGGATTGGCTCCAGCTCTCTCTCCAAATAAATGCAGAAGGGTTGCGTCAGGAAAGTGTTTAAAAAAAAAAAAAAATCAAAAAGACTGTTACCGCTGCACCACCAGGACAATGGTACAAAAATGGTTTTACACAATGCTGGAAAATTTCCTAATTTGTTTCCCATTCCTATCAATTTGATGCATGTGAAATTTCCTAGTGACACGCCGTAAGAAAATGTTTTTTTTTGTTTTTCCAAAGAAGTTAATGGATACACAGAATCCCAACTTTTTTTTTTTTTTTGCATTCGTTATCAATTAATAGCACTTATGTGTGGATCTGTGCAAATTGGACAAGTTTTTTGTAAGTAGTTATCCAATTTGTTTTTTTTTTTTTTTTTGAGAGGGGGGTGGTTCCCACAGGTACCACTCGAAAAGAAAAATTAAAATAATGGATAGGGTTTTCATCCAACCCCCAACAGCAAAATTTAACTATTCAGTCACCATCTTGAGAGCAGTCTCACTCCCCTGTGTAAGTGGACTACTGCAACGTTGGCAGTGAGAATGAGAACAGCTATCTTACAAGTGGCCAATAAAAACAAATTTGTTTTTAGTGTTAATGGTTTCAAAAGCAATAACCTTCTTATAAATCGACAAATTAACTCAAGAATCCCTTTTTGCAATTTTTAAAGCTGTTTGGGTTATTAATAACTCCTGAAAGGGACCCACTTGTGTGAGGGGGTTTCTTCTCTCTGGACTATCTAAATTGCCCATAGGTGTGACTGTGAGTGAGGCTGTTTGTCTCCATGTGTGACATGATGATGTGAAGTTTTGGATGCACATCCCCTTGTGGATTATGTCGAGCACAGGACAAACAAGCCCTACAAAAAAAATTGCATACAAGTTAAATCCATGGGTCATGTAATGCCTTGGTACCAGGGGTACCATTCCCCCTGTTAAGACCTCAGACTTCCTAATGCTCAATATTGCCACCCACATAAAAAGATTTTTTGGTTGAATGTGTTTTGTATCTGTGCTGACATAAATCCCATTTTGTAATATAGCACCTTTTATTTTTCCACATATTTAGTTCTGCTGGTAAGCTTTGTTGTTGCAGTTTGTTTAAAACATCATCTGAAAGTATGTCTTCATTTGTTGCATGGTCAACTAATCCCATAAAGGTTTTGGCTGCTACTTCTTTTGCTGTTTTATCTGTAAATCCATTTCCTAATGATACTTTGTCTGTATTTGATGTGTGTACTGCACATTTACAAATGGCTATTTCTTTTGGTAATTGAACTGGTATGAGCAAATTTTGTAGTAGCTCTGCATGTGTGACTGTGTTCCCTGTCGTTGTCGCTATTACTCTATTTTTCCAGTATTGTCTGTCTAGATTGTGATACCACCGTGAATACAGCAGAATCTGGTCTCAGATTGTTTAAGACTGTCCAATAAATAGTCTGTACAGTTCAGTCGTCCCAATCCAAATCTGTTTTTTTTCCCTGTCCAATCAAGAACATTTCGTACTACCAATACAAATTGTCCCAAACTCTTCCATTCCCGTTAAGTTTGTATTGACGTGTTTGGTGCTGTCCATTCCTTGTGTAATGCATTTAGTTTGTCAGTCAGTCTTGTTCATGCCATTACAACTGATATACCATCTGAGTACAGATAATCAATCATGATTTTGTCTGGTGTGGGCCGTTATAAGTTTACAGTATCTTATACTACGTGGTCACATGCAATGAGTCACTTCCTACATCATTTTGTGGTGGTTCAATCATGTCTCGAGCTGTTTGCAGTGAGATCTCCTGTTCTTGAGGGAGGTTTGTTTGGAATATCTAAAGGTGTAATAATAGAGTGCTGGATTCCTATTTTGTAAGATATTTAACTGTCCTCCCAGTAATTCTTTTTTACTTCTATATTTCCTGTCAGAGAGGGTATTAAGCCCAGTCCTAGTTTCAGCAAGCCAATTCTTCCCAACAAACGTATGGGTAAAATTAAAAAAGTTGCATTTTGGGAGCATTAGTTGTGACATTTTTGATGTGGAGATTGCTGCTCTCTTCCTCATATGCAGCCACAATTATTAAATGTTTCACATAAAGCTCCATAAATTTCTCCTTCCTCTGTCAGAAAAGTGGCAACTTTCTTTTTATTATTTTGGAGCTTTTTTTTTTATTGCTCTTGATACACACTCCCACAGTGTGATCTTCAGGAATGCCACATTTTGCTTTAAAACATGCAGTCATTCCGATTCTGTATTCTTCAGATGGTTCATTGTTGTTTTATTTTGCTTTTCCATTGGCTGAAAATTTTGCTTTTTAGTCTAAATCTAACAGAAGTGCGCTTTATTTACCCTTGAACTCCCTGCTGCTGTGAGAAAGTACTTTCTGTCATGCTCCTGCCTTCCAGTCCTGGCTGGGTGTGGCCAGCTAATTTGGAAGCGCACACTTGGGACTCATCCCGACTGAGTGAACTTGGTATTTATAGGACCCTGGTGACGACTGGTCCTTCGCCAGATCGTTGCCTCTCATGCCTCGTACCCACACTCCTGTATGCCTGACGTCTACCTTCCGTGTACCGACCCACACTTGTTCCCCGACCAACCTCGTAAGCTTGGCGCTACTGCTACTTCTGCTTGTTTGGACTGACTCACTGATTACTGACCTTGCAACAAATAAAGGCTTCCTCTGTCCTGGCTGCTTGCCTCTGGAGTCGTGCATTTGGGTCCGCTCTCGAGTCTCGTTCGTGACACTTTGCTGTTATCCAAATTTGTTGTACTTCCACACCATTTAAGTGGTAAGACTTTCTCAAGTCTTCCGTTCCCTGGACAAATTCGGTTACATCAAATTTATGAGATGTGATAGCTTTATGGCCATTTTCACATCTTGAGTCCAGTTTTTTTTCATTTTTTAATCATTTTTGTTGTTATTTCTTATTTTATCCTGCAGGTTAACTATATATATATATATATTTGTGTGTGTGTGTGTGTAGAGCTGGCCAGCAAAGCCATATTGTGTTGTCCACAAATTTTGATGTTTTATTTTCGAAGGACATTGGCTTTCTACAAACTTCCAGTCCTTACACATTCATTTTTTTTCAGATGTTCTGTAGCAACTATTTTACTATTTGTCAACTTTTTTGATATTTGTTTTTCCCCTGTTGGAGTCAGTGGTTCACCGAGGGGGACTACACTGTCATGCTCCTGGCTTCCTGCCCAGGCTGGGCAGGGCCAGCCAATTAGCCAGAGCGCACCTGCACCTTGTTACAGCTGATGACGCCCAGTATATAGTATATACGACTTGTCCTCCGCTAGATCGTCGTCCTTGTTGCTTCGTTCCCGCACTCCCATTCGCCTGACTACTGCTCTCCGTGTACCGACCTCCGGCTGTTCCTTGACCCCACTATTGAGCCTGCCGCACGAATACTTCTGCCTGGTTTGGACTGCCTACCTGAACACTGACCTTGGACTGAATAAAGGTTTCCTCTGCACCGTCTGCGTGTCTCTGGAGTCATGCATTTGGGTCCGCCCTCTTGCCCCGTTCGTGACAGAACGATCTAGCCATAACATGGACCCAGCCGACTCCGAAGCCATCCGCCGTGCGCTGCAAGTTCAGGGCAAACGCCTGGTCGACCAAGAGGCTGCTTTCCAGGTTACTGATCAACGGATCCATGAGCTCTATGCCCAGCTGGAACCGTGGCTAGCTTCTCAAGCTAGCGCGGTTGCTACGCCAACGATGGTCGTTCCGCCTATTACGGAGCCTCCCCGTGCCGGCATAACTCCGCTCTCCCGACCAGAGCGGTTCTCAGGCGACTCCAGCAACGTCAAGCCCTTCCTGGCGCAGTGCGACCTCCATTTTGAACTGCAAGCGTCCGCTTTTCCCACGGACCGCTCCCGTATCGCCTTCGTCATTTCCCACATGACGGGGAGGGCGGAGGCGTGGGCCACTGCTGAGTGGAGTCGTAACTCTGAGATCTTCATGGTCGAGGTTCGTCTGTGCGCTCACCCAGGTTTTCCAGTACGCAACTCCGGAACGCCAGGCGGCGTCCTCGCTCATGACAATTCGTCAAGGGAGTCGCCGCGTGTCCGACTACGGTATTTAATTCCGGATCCGGGCTGCAGAGAGCCGTTGGAACGATTTGGCCCTCCATGATGCGTTTTACCAGGGACTGTCCCCACAGATCCGTGGCCACTTCGTTGCCATGGATCTTCCGCCTTCGCTAGACTCCCTCATCGCATTGGCCCTCAAGGTGGATCAGCGCCTGACCGTGCAGGGGCAGATGGACGGCCTGAGGGAGGAGGAGACGGAAAGGCTCAGCCCGGTCGCTTCCCGGCCACCCACGTTGTCTTCCACATCGGAACCCATGCAAGTGGAGGGGCTCGGCAGCCCAGCGGAGGAGCGCTTACGTCGGCGACGAGAAGGGCGCTGTTTCTATTGTGGTCGTTTGGGACACGTAATCACCCGCTGGCCGACTCGGCCGAAGCGCCCCGACCTTGGGATCTCGACGCCGGTGAGTGTGCGGTATACTGGCGCTAAGTCAGGGCGATCGCCGTTGCACCTCACAGTCGGGACAGACACTCATTCGTGCTTAGTGACCGCGTTCATTGACTCCGGTTCGGATGCGAACCTCATACATCCTCGGATAGTCGAAGCATTGCGGGCGGCAACCTTCCCCACACAACGTCCTCGTGTTGCTTACGCCGCCAACGGCAAGTTCCTCTGCCGCGTAACACACCGCACGCAAACAATACGTATGGTCTTTCTGGACATGCACACAGAGCGCATAAGTTTCCACGTTGTCAATGCTAGCAACAGTGACATAATCCTGGGGAGCCCGTGGCTCAAGAGACACAACCCCCACATTGACTGGGTCACGGGTCGGATTAGGGCATGGAGTGAGGACTGTCGCAAGCAGTGTGGCATCGCCGGGGAGGACGGAGGGATCCAAGTTGCAGAGCTTAGCACCGCCGCCGAATTAACCACAGTACCCTCTTGCTACCATGATTTGATTTTTTCGGAGTCTAAAGCAAGATCTCTGCCGCCGCATCGGCCGCATGACAGTGCCATCGAACTCCTCCCAGGTACCTCACCCCCCAAACGGAAACTGTTTCCTTTGACAGGACCGGAGCACCAGGCAATGAGTGAGTACATCGAGAAGTCCCTGGCAACCGGACTCATTCGACCGTCATCCTCACCAGCCGGCGTGGGTTTTTTTTTTCCATTAAGAAAAACGATTCCATCCTGCGACCCTGCATCGACTACAGAGCATTGAATGACATCATGGTCAAGAACAGGTATCCCTTGCCCTTAATAGCTACAGCCTTTGAACTCCTCCAAGGAGCCCGGATCTTCACCAAGCTGGACTTGCGCAGCGCGTATCATCTGGTGCGGATCCAGGAGGGCGACGAATGGAAGACGGCTTTCAACACTCCCACGGGGATTTACTAGTATCTTGTGATGCCCTTCGGACTGACCAACGCCCCGGCCGTCTTTCAAAACTTCATTAACGACGTGCTTCGGGAGTTTCTGAATAAATCTGTCTTTGTATACCTGGATGACATTCTCATCTTTTCGGCAGACCTAACCTCTCACATTCGACAAGAGAAGTGCTCCGGCGTCTGGTGCAGCACCAATTGTA
Organism: Syngnathoides biaculeatus; assembly: GCF_019802595.1. Lineage (NCBI taxonomy): Eukaryota > Metazoa > Chordata > Actinopteri > Syngnathiformes > Syngnathidae > Syngnathoides > Syngnathoides biaculeatus. The sequence goes on from NW_026907532.1 coordinate 22,896, forward strand.
TGCAAATATGGACAAGTGTGAGTTCCATCGGGCATCCGTGTCCTTCCTGGGCTTCGTCCTGGCAGAGGGAGAGATACGTATGGACCCCGGGAAGGTCGATGCGGTGCTGCGGTGGCCTAGCCCCACCAACAGGAAGGACGTACAGAGGTTTTTGGGATTCACTAATTTCTATAGGAAGTTCATAAGGAACTTCAGTTCCGTGGCTGCTCCTCTGCATGCACTCGCCTCGCCACACACCACCTTCGCGTGGTCCGGGACCTGCCAGGAGGCCTTCAGAAGGCTAAAGGCAAGTTTCACGGCTGCACCCGTTCTCATTGTTCTGGACCCAGATAACCAGTTTATAGTGGAGGTGGATGCATCTAATTGAGGAATCGGAGCAGTCTTGTCTCAGACGAGTCCCAGGGACGGACGGATCTACCCGTGCGCGTTCCTGTCTAGGAAGTTGACCCCGGCAGAGAGGAACTACGACGTGGGAGATCGGGAACTGCTGGCGATGAAGAGCGCTTTGGAGGAGTGGGGGCACTGGCTGGAGGGCTCGCAAGTACCATTTGTTGTCTTCACGGACCATAAGAACCTTGAATACCTGTAGTCTGTGGTTGAACGCCCACCAGGCCAGGTGGGCCCTGTTTTTCACCCGCTTCCGCTTTACTCTGTTCTTCCGCCCAGGCTCCAAGAACGGCAAGCCCGACGCACTCTCGCGGATCCACGAGGGAGGGCGCACGGATTCAGAATCGGCTACTATCCTGCCAGAGGCGTGCTTCGTGTCCGGCTTCACTTGGGCGGTAGAGTCGCGGGTAAAGGAGGCCCTGGGAGAGGTTCCGCCGCCCGCGGATTGTCCGTCGGACCGCCTTTTCGTTGTTCAGGCTCTGCGGGGAGAAGTTGTCAACTGGGCTCATACCAACAAGACTGTCTGCCATCCGGGTATGGCGAAGACCCGCTTGGTGGTCGAATAGAGGTTCTGGTGGCCTAGCTTGGGCAAGGACATGAGGGACTTTGTCAATTCCTGTCCGGTATGTGCTGCCAATAAGTCGCATCGCTTACGACAGGTAGGCGAGTTGCGTTGCTGTCCATTCCCTTCCGCCCGTGGTCACACATTGCGCTGGACTTCGTTACCGGCCTGCCACCCTCCCAAGGGAACACAGTTGTGCTGTCTGTAGTGGACCGTTTCTCCAAGATGGTCCACTTCGTGCCGCTTCCGAAGATCCCGTCGGCCAAGCAGACAGCCCAGATGGTGTTGGACGAGGTCGTACGTTACCACGGGCTACCCCAGGACATCATGTCGGACAGGGGTCCGCAATTCAGCGCCCGTTTCTTGGCAAGGAGTTCTGCAACCTCATCGGCGCCCCAGCTAGCCTGACATCGGGTCATCACCCGGAGTCTAATGGCCAGACGGAGAGGATAAATCAGGAGTTTGAGACCGGTCTTCGATGTCTGGCATCCAGGGACCACAGCACGTGGAGTCAGCACATCAAGTGGGTAGAGTATGCCCACAATTTTCTACCCTCCGCTTCAACAGGTATGGCCCCACTCCATGTTGTGCATGGCTATCCTCCGTCCCAGTTTCCTCCACTGGCCACGAACTTCGCAGTCCCGTCGGCCCTGGCCGTGGTGAGACGCTGCAAACGGACCTGGGAAGCAGCTCGGAGGACACTGCTGCGCATGAGCAGCGCCTACAAGTCTGCAGCGGACCGCAAGAGAAGGGCCACACCAGAGCTCAGGGTGGGACAGCGAGTGTGGCTTTCCACCAAAGATCTTCCGTTGCGGACGGAATCCCGCAAACTGGCTCCCAGGTTCGTTGGCCCGTTCCCGATTTCCAAGATCATTAACCCGGTCGCCGTCTCGCTGAAACTGCCCAGGTCGATGACGGTGCACCCTACATTCCACGTCAGCAGACTTCGTCCGAATCGCACTTCGGCGCTGGTTCCTCTGGCCAAGCCCGACATGGTGGACGGTGGGCCGGTGTATACTGTGCGTCGGCTGATGTCTTCCCGCCGCAGAGGAAGGGGGGTCCAGTACCTGGTGGACTGGGAGGGATATGGTCCGGAGGAGCGCTCCTGGATCCCCTCCCGCTTCGTCGTGGACCGCTCCCTCATCAGGGACTCTCACGCGGCTCATCCTGAGGCTCCTGGGCCGTCCAGAGCCGGCCGTTGGGGGGGGGGGGGTACTGTCATGCTCCTGGCTTCCTGCCCAGGCTGGGCAGGGCCAGCCAATTTAGCCTGTTCCTTAACCCCGCCGCACGAATACTTCTGCCTGGTTTGGACTGCCTAACTGAACACTGACCTTGGACTGAATAAAGGTTTCCTCTGCACCGTCTGCGTGTCTCTGGAGTCGTGCATTTGGGTCCGCCCTCATGCCCTGTTCGTGACACACTGTCTTCCCCCTGAACAAGGAGACAATTACTTTCTGTTTGAGGTAATTTTCAAGCTTCTTCGACAAGTGTCGGAAAATTCTTACCTCTGCATCCTCACATGGTTGTCACTCAATTTCCTGTTCAAATGAGGTAACGATCCTCCACTCACACTTTTACACATGCACACGTTTCACGGAGCTCAAGTGCGTACAGGACACACTTTTGTCAGTTTTATAGACTAATTTGTCTCCTCGACAGGCACTAGTATTCCCGAGGTTTGGTTCTGCCGCAGTCACCCAGACACGCATTCACTTATTCCTCGTGAGTGTGTGAATTTCCTACTCACCAGAGATGCCTTTACTTCCTTCGGCTTCTCGTCAACCCTCAGCCTACAGCCACAAAGTCGAGGCTCAGTCCCAGAAAAGGATCTCAAGTGCTATGGCCACAGTCTTTGCCTGGACGTCGACTCAGTCCCTGGAAATCTCAGGTATCTTGATCCGGCTCGAAGGACCAAGTAAATGTTAGGTTTACCAATTAGACATTTATTAAAGAGGACAAAAAGGAAGCAAGGACACCAGTTCAAGTTTGACAGCTCGAGAGGAGAGGAACTGTCCACTGGATGTGAATTGAGAGGAATAAATCCTGGTGAAGTGTTTTCCGCATTTGGATGAACCACATTATTTTTATAGTTTTTTTTTTTAAATCAAATATTACATCTCATAAAAGCAGAATTTGAGAACTTATTGGTTTATGAACTGATTCAAACAGCGTTTTTTTTTTTGTTTTTTTTTTTTAATGCAAGGTGGATCTGGAGTTCCCAGACGTTGTCTTCGAGGGTGCATGGGACCTGATCTGCAAACTGCTTCAGCACAACCCCAGCGATCGTCTACCACTACAGAGTGTCATCGATCACCCATGGGTACACAAGAACTCGCACCGGGTCTTCCCCCCCAACTGTCCCACCAATACTCTGTGATCCCAAGCCAAAGCTGCCTACTCATGAATCTTGTTTTTTCACCCCCCATCATTTTGTATATCATATTTTATTTTGTAAATGATATGTACTGTAAATGTCTCTTATACTGACCGACTAAACACATGAATTACTGTTCAAAGGGCAATTCTATTCCTATGTATGTTGAAAATTATTTTGATTTTTCGACTTAATCATTTGTGTAATCCTGTTTCGGGTTTTTGTTCCAATCCGTAGTAGATTCACACTTTCAATTCTCTAACATGAATAAACTGTGTTGTTGAAAGAGTCAATGTTTGAAGTAAGGTATGAGCCACCACCATCTAAAGTGAATTTTCTGTCCACCATGTATTTCATATGTAATTGACGTGTGTGTGGCGGCACAGTGACACAATTGGTTAGATTGGTTGGTTGTTCTGAGGACCGAAGTTCAAATCCTGGACCCACCTGTGTGGGTTTTCTTCAGGCACTACGGTTTCCTCCCACATCCCATAAACACACAATAATTGGAGACTCAAAATTTTCCTCAGGTGTGATTGTGAGTGTGAATTGTTGTTTCTACGTGCCCCGCAATTGCCTTGCAATCAGTTCAAGGTGTACCCCACTTCTTGCCCAAAGACAGCTGGGATAAGCACCAGCACTCCCGCGACCCAAATTAGGTTATGCTGTTATTTATTTTGTTTTTAACCCAAGGTAGTAGGAGGTGGATGATGAAAGTTCTCACAGCAAACCCCCCCCCCTCAGTGCTCCCTAATACTCTACTCATAATATTCATAATTTCAAAATTAAATACTTCATGATAATTATTTAAATTTGGCATGATTGACCCTCTGTAATAATGGGTTTAATGTCATGTTCTCAGTTTTAGTTGGGTTGGTTTTGTTTGTTTCCTGTGTTCCATGTCTCGTGTGCTCATTTTGTTCCTTGTGTCCTCCTGTTCATGTTTCCCCTCCTCCCTTGGGTTGCCTTGATCATGGCCGGCGTCTTCGTGGACTTTGCAAAAATTAAAATACTCCTGGTGGACATGGGCATCTGCGGCATAACATGCTGCACATCCCTTTCAAATTTAGGGAAACTCCTCCTCCTCTCAGAAGCTGCAGACCGTACACTCCCACGCAGCTGCAAGAACCGTTCGAGGACGTCCAAGGAACAGATCCCCAAGATGACAGACGCTTGTGCTCTTCCAAAGCTCAGTACCTCCCCGTGGGCACGAGGATGAAGTGGAACTATCCATGGTGAAAAAGCTAGACGTCAAAAAAAAATGAACAATCAAAAAGGTGAAAAGTTCCAAAGAAAACAGAGGAAATCAATTGCAAACAAAGACAAGTTATCATAAACTAAATAATAACTAAATGTAAATACACAAATGTTAAGAAAAAAAAAAAAACAAGTACTCTGCCTTGACGTGGCGCCTGAACCAAAGGCACATTGCAGTGATGAAAGTCCACCTTCAGTGATCACATTTGTATTTTAAGGAATTTTGACGAAAGTCCATTTTCATCTCTAAGACTACCAAGAGAAGAACTGTGTTACTGCATGCAGAAGTCTGGTGTGGCAGAGAAATGTGTTAGAATAGTGCAGGACATGTATGAGGGCAGCAGAACAGTGGTGAGGTGTGCCGTAGGCAAAACAATAATTTAAGGAGAAGGTGGGATTGCATCATGGATCAGATCTGAGGCCCTTTCTGTTTGTGGTAGTAATGGATAGGCCGACAGAAAAGGTTAGACTGAATTCCCCTTGGACCATGATGTTTGCAGATGATATTGTGATATGCAGTGAAAGCAGGAAGCAGGCGGAAGAACAGTTAAAGATGGAGGCACGCACTGGAAAGGAGAGGAATGAAGATAAGCCAAAGTAAAACAGAATATATGTGCATGAATGAGAAAGGTGGAGGGGGAAGAGTGAGGCTACAGAGAGAAGATATAGCGAGGGTGGACGACTTCTAATACTTGGGGTCAACAATACAGACCAAAGGAGAATGTGGTAAGAAAGTGAAAAAACGGATCCAAGCGGGATGGAAAACTTGGTGGAAGGTGTCTGGTGTTCTATGTGACAAGAGTCTCCGCTAGGATGAAGGGCAAAGTTTGGATTCCTGCTGGGCTGTTCCAAAAGCTCAATCTTTTTCGGCCGTTGCCATCCCTTTGTTCTTCCAAGTGTGCGCTTTGGGTCATTGTCACGGAGCACGATGACGTTTGTGTTTGTTTATTTTAGGAAGCAGCAGCCTAGTGTGCCCCCTCCCGAGAAGGACTGTGAGAGCGCTTGCAGGGAGTCCACATCAAAGAGCTCGTCGTCCGGTGTGACCAAAGACATCTGGAAGTTCCTGAAGAAGGCTCGAGAGTCAGGACAATCCAAGGCCAAACCGTGAGTCGAGCTGAAGAAAATGTTGATTGTCGCATATTAGTTGACCCATTCCGGAAAAATCAACATTTTCGTGGCCTGGATAAAAATATGTAGGCCTTTGTGGCACCTGGCTGGCCGTCAGGTGAAAAACGAAGTAATCGAGTAAGTCTTATGTGAGCGAGCTGCTTAGAATTTTCTCAACACTGCGTCAAAAGAGCCAAAAGTTGCATAGCATTACGGTCATTAGTTGAAGAAAAACTGTGGCACATATTTTATAATTGAAGCAAACAAAAATGTCACAAAAAGTGGGCACATTAATAACTTTTATTATGGTGCATTTTTTTGTTCTGCCTCATTGTTAAAAATTGGTAAACAAACAATTTCTTGTAAATATGTATTTTTAGGAGCGATTATATAAAATGTGATCATTTCCTACGGTGCACTAGTTCAGTATCACTGATTTAAGATAACGACGCAAGAATTAATTGGCGATAAGCAGCACCTACTTGAGTCTGCGGTGAAATTGGCGATTTGTCCGCTAGGTAAGCCACACGCGGCACACATTGATGGACGGAATTTGGACAATTGGTCCCGAAGAGCTGCCCCCGAGAGCCAAAATTCCATTGTCGCTACATCTAGTCCTGTGCGCTTTGGGATTTCACACCCGCCTTGTTTTTTAAACTCTGGACTTGACAAATAACCACCCTTGAGCTCCGTAACTAGTCGTCACGGTAACAACAGCGGGTTTGTGCGGAGTCACACTCTGCAGTAGAAAGCGGGTGACAAAAGACAGGCAAGCAGATTTCAGTCAAGCTTGGAACACAGCGCAATTGTTGTAATTCTTGACTTTTGGTATTGCACAGTTGGTACGGTGTTCTCGGGTCTACAAGTAAACATAGTAAATTTGACCTATTTATCAAGACAACTGGGAAGTGTCTCTCGCAAAACCCTTGTGAGGATTCCCTCAACTAATTGAGAGCACAAAAACAAATGGGCCCTTCCATGTTTGCTTTGTGATTTTTAGGAAGACCCTGACGCCGATGAAGGCGCCCCCAGCCCCAGCCCCTCCCGAGTTGGAGGACGATTTCCTGATCCTTGACAACGACATGCCTCTCTACTTTTCCATCCCCACTAAAAGGAAGCAAGAAAAGAGCAAAAAGGCCAGCTCGCGGGACGGAGGCTCCGAGGACAACGGTCCGGAGACGGATCTGCCCGTTTAAATGGACAAGAGATGCTCAACGAGCACATCGTCCTCGTTCCAGACCCTCCGTGAGCTGTCCATGAGCGACCTGTGCGGGCCGCCCCTCAACCCCTTTGAGCTGCGCGCCAAGGACAAGGCTGACCTGAGCAAGTGGCTCAGTTTTCTGTTCCCCACCACCCTCGAAGGAAATAACAAGAGTAAGAGCACGGCCATCTTCTTTGATGGGGAAGTGGCCTTCACGTCCTGGCAAACGTAAGAGTTTTGGCAACCGTCCCCTGCAGATTTGGCCAACGTCTAAAACCACTTGGACTGGTACTTCTACAAAGGCCGAGCCGTCGGCGTCGCGGAGGATCTGTGTTGTGCGACCTTCTCCCAAGGCAAAATGCTGCTGGGCTCCTTTATGAAGAAACCTATGTCGGTGGACAACAGACCCACCACAGTCAGATCTGTCATTCTCCTCTGTTCGGCCATCCTTTTTCCGAGCTGCTTATCCTCACTAGGGTTGTGCTTCAAAAAAAAAAAAAAAAAAAAAAAAAAAATGGTCCAAGCTCCTGTTTCTCCCCCCACAAGGTGTTTTTCCTGCTAATGAGGTCTGTCAGTGTCGTCGTCGACAACGTGAAGTGGTCCGTGCATGTGGGCAACTCCTTCATGGTGCCGTGCGGTAAAATGACATCCACTCTCATCGGTTTGAGAGCAATTCCAGTTTTTTCTTGGTCCGTTTCTTTGAAACCATTGTGGAAGGTGGCTAGGCTGCTTTGTATTTGGAATGGACTCCCAGCCTAGCATACATTTTAAGTAAAAAAAATTAAAAATACATAATTTCTTAAATTATATAATGTATTTAAAATATACATGTATTTCTACTATGCAGTTTATGGTCAGGAAAAGCAAAAAAAAAAAAAAAATTAGGCTTGGAACACATTTCATTTTCCATTCATTGTAATGGGGAAATGCGCTTTGGATTTCAGGTTCTTGATAAACTTTAAGCTTTCATTGAAGGCTTGTGAGTCCTTTATCAAATCCACTCTGAATGGTCTGTGGCGCGGCGGAGGCTTTCGGAACACTGACCATTCCACATTTGGTTTGAAAGGCTCAGGGACGCCAGCCCCGATTCTGTCGCCGCGTTCCTCATTCGCTGGTTTACCACGCTGTGCACAAACAGGCCACGCCTACAGCATACAGAACCTGACGGTGCAGCCCGCCGTCCTCTCCTTCAACAGTATTGTCACCGAGAGTCGCGACTGAAGAGCGGACCCGACGACCGAACCTCGTCCGGCGGTCCCGTTGCTGGGACCTTTTGTATGCATTTTATTTATTTATTTTAGTCTTGTGTCATTTCCTTGTATTTGTAATCCAGGGTTCATACCTCAGGTTTCATTTTGAAGCTGTTTTACAGGAGAGTAGAGGTTAGTTCAGTTGTACTTGTACATTTGTTGACTTCTATCACTCTTTTTGGAAATACAGGGAGTCCTCCAGTTAAGACTGTCTTGACCTACAACGTTTCGACTTTACGACGCTCGTCCCCCGTCCGCATTTTGTCTGGATAATGCTTTTCCCTGCTTCTGCGCCGGGAGCATCTTTGCGTTTTTCGGCCTCCTTTTTCGACATTATCGCCCCAAGTCTTTTAGCAATGTTAAAAATGCTAAAGGAAATCCATTACCATAGAAACGAAGCTCAAGATCATAAAAAGTTGGAGAAAAGGAGACAACACCAACACAGGAGGATTCAGTCGGTCGACCGTGGTGACAATTATTAAAAACAGCCTATATTTTAGCACATCTGATGAAGGTGTTCTGTTCCTATTTCCGATGAAAAATTTTTTGTTTTGGCTTGTCCCGTTAGGGGTAGCCACAGCCAAACCCTCATATTTGTTTGGCACAGTTTTTATGCCAGATGCCCTTCCTGACTCAACCCCTCTCGGGGAGTGGAGGCCCCAGTGGGATATGAACTCACAACCCCTGGTTCACCAAACCAATGAGCTATGTGGCTTCACTCATTTCAGACACAGTAATCACAAAACAAGATTCTTTGGAGGAATCCACTCCTCAGTAGCAATTTCTAAGTACAACTTGTTAATTTTTAATTGATTTGATACAAAGTATTTTGATGTAAATTCTGATTTTAACGGTGGAATCCGGCTCAAGTCAAAATTTAAGTTAAGTCGCTACTGTAAAAACAGATCTCCGTCGTAGACCAAGGACTCGCTGTACTTCCTTAAAATATTTACAAATTAATGTTGAAACTGGTAGTGAGTTAAAATAAAATTAATGGACAAAAAAAAACCCTCAACTCCAAAATAATGTCAGAAATCCAAGATGCTATTCAATAAGGAAGGAAGCGGCACAACAGAAGAGATTTCAAACACAAAGTCCGAATTCTATTTAGTGTTTCACATCAAATAATTTCACGTTTTAACAAAATGTGGTCGCAATTAATGGATTTCATCGCGCAACAAGGAAACAAGCAAAGAGAAAAAAAATTGAAAGATCACAGGCATCAGTTCAAAAAAGATGGCTGACTAACAAATAAACAAATGACTGAAAGTTGATCGGGACAGCGGGAAAGTCTCCTCTAGTGTCTTGAATTCTCATTTATTCGCCAGACGCACTCACACCCCTGGGCAGCAGACGAGCAACCTTTAAAGCTCAAGTGTCATCCCTGTAAACATTCTAAAATAGATATTGTAATAAAAAATACATAACATTATTCACTTCAATGTCTATATGAGAAAATGTGAGCGGAGAGCGCATCATCCACGCGCAAAGTTGCAGAAGTGTCATTCTACGATATCCAAGTGGTCACCAAATTGGCTGCATCCTCCGTCCGTGACGTCACCCGGACATTCGCCAATGAAAACACGCGGTGCACCCTAACTATGGGAGACAAACGCACCCCTTCTGACACGGAAGCTCTTTTCAAAAAGGAGAACACCACACAACAGAGTGAAGTTACCGGGGCAATATTACACTATTGTTTCCAGCCATATTCAGATGATATGCGATCACGGCCAAACCCCATCCCCGTCCGCGGCGGAGATGAGCCATCCCGGCTCATCGCAGCCGGCCGGTGTGGTACGCAGTACGCGATGAGCAACACCGTCGAGCCGGGGCTCATTACTGCGCGCACGCGGCTGAGTGAGGCATTCTTGGCTGGGTTCTTCAGGTTCGCCGCCGCCCAACGCTCACATCGACATTTTGTTCGTGGCTCTTTTATGTCATGAGAGACTGATTATGTGGTCCACCCCAAACTATTATTTTGTTTAGTAGCTGTATACACACACCAACCTGTCATTTGGAACCCACGAAGCTCTCATCCTCTGCACCCGTGCAATCCATTTTTCACAATGAACCGGGTCTCTTGCAAACTTATGAAGGCTAAATCCATTCTCCCGAGTGTTCGAGCAATGTCCAGCAATGCAATGAGCCGGCATTTTGGCTAACACGAAGGAACAACGAGCAACCATCCCGGAGGTAAAACTAAATGGAAACAAACGAGTCCACTCGGGGCACCGCTGTCCTTTAAGTCACATCCCGCTTCTTCTCGAAAACAAATCCCTCAAGAGGATTTTCATGGAGAGAGTTACAAAAAGCTGTATACGTCAAAAATCCTGTTTTGTGGTGAAAAAACACATGGGCCCATATTGGCTGACGTTTTTTCATGAATAACATACTACAAATCATCCATTTCATCAAAGTAGCTCGTTAAGAACATATCTAGAGTGAAGGCTTGCCTGTGACAAGCAAACCAGAAGAAGCTTTTCTTTTCTGAAGTAGGACTGGACTACTGGAATGGTCTTTGAACTGAACTCCCTCAAAAAAGTATTAAACAGCTGCAGCTCATTCAGAATGCTGCAGCTCGCCATCTGACCGGAACAAAGCTGTCAGAGAATACAACTCCAATCCTAAAGTCCCTGCACTGGCTTCCAGTGTCATGAGCATGCGACATGGGGCTGGACAGAAATGCAGGACCCCGAGGCAGGGACATGATGTTGATGGGGGTTTTATTCCAGGCAGAGGTTAAAAAAAAAAAAAAAAAAGATACAAAAACACATGGTAACAGGGAAGGTCCAAAAACAAGGTCAGATTACTATTAGGCCAAAACAAGACTCGACTTAGCTGTGGCGGCTCAGGAACACAGGCCGTGACAATGAATGAATGAATGAATGAATGAACAAATGACAATGAAGATTGTACATAACAAGCGGCTCGTATACTCACACAGACAAGCACAGTCTCAAACACAACAAAACGGCAAATAAGCGTGACAAACTCAAGGCTTATATGCCTGGCCTAATTAGTGTCTATAGGTTGCAGGTGTCGGGCTGCTCCTGGAAGCAGCTCCACCCAGGGCAGTGGCTACACCCCTGACATCCAATCATCTTTAGAATAGATTTTAAAGTTCTTCTACTGGTCTATAAATCACTAAATGATTTACGTCCTGAATACTTGAAAGAAACGTGTACGGAATACAAACAAATACATGTCCGTCTTTTAATTGAAACAACATTGGATTGTGTCAAATTTTCTTTTACGGACATTCTTCAGTCAGTAAAAGACCAAATTCCCCTCCCAAGCCACTCATGAGCGTTCCTGGTGTAATTATCAGCACTTTTGATTTTAAATCCAATGATCGGAGTTCAAGTCTCAGTGGAACCTGTTCCTGTTTGTCTGTGGCTTAAAACAAGACTTGGTTTTGTCAATTTTTCTTTCAGACGCTCTTCCCTCATGCATGAGCTCAAACTCCCCTCCGACACTTGTCATGGAACTTCCATGGTGTAATAGTGAGCACTCTGACTTCAGAGATCTCGGTGGACCTGAAAATTGTTAGGCTCTCAATTGAAAAGACTGGATTTTTACAGAAGTTCTTCCCTCATGCAAAAGATAAAATGCCCCTCCATCAATAACATTCTTGTGGTTTCCATGGTGAAATGGTCAGCACTCTGGACTTTGATTTCAGTGGTCTGAGTTCAAGTCTCAGTGGAACCTGGGATTGCTTGTCACAGAATTTAATTGTGTCAACTGTTTCTTTTTTTTACACATTCTTTCCTCATGCAAAAGATCAAACACCCCTCCCACACCAGTCATGGGTCTTTCACGGTGTAATGGTGAGCACTGGTAAGCATTGAAAGTATATATAATTTAAATAATAACACAAACTTTTGTTAATTCACCTTAAAATAAGCATACCATGTGCAAATCATGAAAAGAATAATAAAACATGAGGTTTACTTACCGTTGCCGTTGAGTGCGTGGCGAGCAAAAAGGCATCGTGGTGACATTAAAGGCGGAGGCACGCACACAACCTGTTTCCACCAAAATTAATAAATTCCATCAGCTATAAATTCAAAACAAACATTAACATTATTTTTCAATGTTTCCTGAAGTACCAATCCAAGGTTGCTTGCCTTTGACGGTTTTCAATAATCTTGCAGAAATACAGTATGGAAGGCAAACGTCATCGAAGTGAGCAATTGCCCGACTAGTTAACAGATTTTCCGGATGATTCTTTGGATACATTCGGAAGTGTCATGGAATTTCGTCACTACGTGTTTGTTTATGGCTGACAGAATGGTGGCTGCCTCCTCCTCTACACTGCAAACTGCTCTTGCATTGTCGTCTGTTGCATCGCCTCCAGCTCCTTTCGCTTCTCCATTAAAAGATCCACGTGATGAAACAACTGGTCAATTTCCTCCTGAGCCTTTCCCAGCGAAACAATTTCCTCAACTTCAGGTTCAACCTCTACTTCAAACTGCTCAAGACGAGCAGCGGCACCAGCTTGTCTTTTTCATATTTCTCAATGAATTATTGTTTTGTTTTGAAGGACAAAACAACTTTCTTCTTCTCCTCACTGGCACTGGGGATCAATTTCTTGGGGCCAATGGTGAAAAAAAAAGCAAAAATCCATGGAGACGTAGAGTGTGCTTGAGCGTCTGACAATAGATTCAGTGACCACCATACGGGATGTGTGTCATGCCTAAGGACTGATATCTCTCTGAGACAATGTGATGCCAGGAAAATGCTCCAGGGATGGCCCACGAGAGAGCACCTCTATCGCACCACTTTCACACCAAGATACAGTACAAATGTTTACGTTCGGTTGAATCCAGCGCCATTTTTTCCCTTTCGTATCCTGAATTATTTCCGTAACTAGAGACAAATATTTTCCGGGGATGCTTTTCGTGACCTGAATCTTTCGTGAGCAGAGACTTTTGTAAGTTGAGGTACCACTGGATTAAAACACAAGAAAAATAAAAGTAGAATTACAAACAGTGTAAAGTGCATGCATGGCATTGGGTCCCTGTGGCAAGTGCCCAGTGGCCAGTTGTGGAGGCTACTCGGGGGTTCAGTGGACCACTCTTGGTCCCTCTGCGTTGGATATGACCTCTGATCTCAGGTCCACCCTCGATTAATTGACCCCTCCGTACAGGGCATTTAACCACGCCTCCTGAAGTGACGTCACGCCACGTACGCTGACGTCAGACAAACAATTGGGAAAAATATCGGCACAGCAACAAAGGAATAGAGCGAAACTGTCCGATTTACCGGCTGATTTCTCACTCGCATTCTTAGCTAACAATGAAATATCGTTGAAAAGCAGACAGCAGGGTTCAAGTATTTCAGCGAGGGGTATTTCAATGGTATTTCCATGCATATCGACGGAGAAACCATTGATATTAGCGCGAGATCTTTCCAGAGTCAGAGGAAGACCGAGAAGCCACATAATATAATATATTATAGCCCAAAGACGAATTCGTCATTGACAGTTTCCTATTTTCGTGTTACCTATCACACTTGTGTGCAGAATCTGTATATGTATCTGTATAGCCGTTTGTGAACCGCCGTATGAAGGAAAAGAAGGAGAGGCTTGATTTACGAGTTGTTTCACTCGTTTTCTTTGTGTAACGTCACGCGCTCCCCTCAATAATTATTCTTGAATTAGTGCCGAACCTATGTAAGTCCTGACCGAGTACGACAATCACTACTTTAGTGCCCTCAAACATCCTTCCTTCAGTCTTGGTGTCTCGGTGCACATCGAAGGCTTTTAGGACTGCTAGTCCGGTTTAGCTTAGCTAATTAGCCACGAACAATGGGACACGTTTGTGCAGTCAGATCATCGCAAAATATCGCTCAACACAGATCAAGTTTGACAATCATTCACACGTAGCTATATTATGCAAGCGAAGAACTGCTAATTCATTTATATGAGACATGGATTGAAAATCAAATATAGGGCATACCTTCGTGCTAACAAACAAAGTCCAGTTTAGCTTTGCTCGGGAGCGCCGAACAGAGACACGTTTGTGCAGTCAGATCATCGCAAAATATCGCTCAACAGAGATCAATTGTGTCAATCATTCACACTTAGCTATGTTATGCAAGCGAAGAACTGCTAATTCATTTATATGAGACATGTATTGAAAATCAAATTTATTTATTAAATATCTGTTCCGGTGGATGGATTCAGTTGATCATGCAGTTTTCCTCAAAGTTTGATCCATCAAAGACATTTTTCGTACTGGGTCTTCGGTTTTGGAAATGGTACGAATTGAACTCCACCAACTAGCCTTTCAGGATACCTGTCGTCACTATTATAAAGTCCGTGACTACACCTCTTAACCATATCTATTGTTAAAGAACCCAAATACGTGACAAAACGCCAACAGAAGCTATACTGGACCATCCAGCCAGCGTTGTCTGAGATTTGAGTCGGAGATTATGCAGATCTCTAGCCTCTGATTGGTCAGTGACGCGGATTTCGCAACATCCACGGAGGGGTCAATTGTGTGAGATCCTTCACCTGGACTTCGCAGACAGCAATTATGGGACATTTCTGTCAGTCCTTCTGCATGCACAATGTTGTGAATTTACTTGCATGTTTCCGTCAGGACACACCAATGGGATTTTTTTCACTACGTGTGCAAGCACTTATTGCAACAAACAACTCATGCATTCATGAAGAGATTTTGTAACGCTCCACTTATTCTTGTTCGATCAACGTCGATCATTCACTTATTTCGGCCCACCACATTCCAGTCAGTCAGTCATGATCCTTGTCTTGCATGCTTCTTTCCCTGTCCTTTGTCCTGTCCCATCTTGTTCTGTTCTTTCTTCACAGGGTGTAGTGCTACAGACTCACGTAACATCCATATTTGTTTCATTGTTGTAGACATGGAACTATTTAGTTTTCTCATTCTGTGTACAGTTTCTCTTTTTGCCCCATCCTTCAAAAAATTCTGTTGTGTTCGGCTGATCCTCAATAAAACTCATTTTAAAATTAGACTAGAAATTACAGAGTAAACTAGAAAATTCCTCTGTGACACAATAAAACTGTTCAGGCATATCAGTGATGCTGATTCTCCATTCTGCTAGATAATACAGCTAAACCCGGAAAAAAAAAAAAAAAAGAAATGAAAGAATCATCTTCCCAAGCTTTGGTAAGACAATGGCACACAATTATGTTAATCAACAGCAAACACGGAAGTCAATGCACAGGTCACAATATGCAATCTATTAGTCGACGAGTAGTCATGGATGTGTCACACAACACGGTAGATATCCCCCAAAAAAATGTAATTTGCTCGACTTCTTTTTGGCGTTGTAGAGCAATCGTAGGGCCAAATTGTTGGTTGGTGCTTATGTAAGATGTTTTGTTGTTCCCGACAAAATATGTCAGCCCCGTACTGGGAAATCGGCTGTGATAGCTCATCGGGCCAGTTTTGGGGCTAAAATCTTGGTCTCTGATCTAAGCATAAGAAGAAGATTATTCTATCATCCAATTAATTGTAGCTATTGTTTGATATGATTTCAAAGGTATCATTTCGACACGTTCCATGTCGAGGTTGCTATAATCAGGAAGCCCGGACATCCCATAGGTTTGTGAAGGTGGTGTGGCTTTGTGGCCCAAGGTGCTGGGTTAAGTCTCCAGTCTCTCATGAGGTGACGTTCAAATCCACCCACTGCCATATTCTTGTCAATCCAGATGTTGTCCTGATACTTTATCATTTGCTCCAAAAAGGGCGCTTAGGACAGTACATGCTTTTGGCCACAAACATGTCAAGCTCTTCTTCCTTTCTTTCTCATTCAATTTGTTTACATGTCCCCATAAAGTATTAGCTCCCCAGGTAGTGTTTCCCAAAATGTCTATCTTTGTCATGTAGGCTGAACAACAGTGGCACATTTGGGGTACTGTCAACAGGCAGGAGGCAAAGTACACCCTGAACTGGTTGCCAGCCAATCGCAGGGCACATGAAGATAGACACCAGTCACCATACTCACAATCATACCGAGGGGCAATTTAGAGTCTCCAATGAATGCATGTTTTTGAGATATGGGAGGAAACCGGAGTGCCCAGAGAAATCCCATGCAGTCACAGGGAGAGCATGCAAACTCCATCCTTTAACAGCCAGCCCTGGTGGTCCAGGGCCCTCAGGAAGTGTGGCATAGAAGTCCCTGATGAGAATGGGGCCAATGACAAAACAAGGAATGCACGACCGCTCATCTGCACAATACCACACCCAAATGACTCGGTCCTGCACGTACATCCCCTGATGGCACAAGGACAATAGCTGCCGTGCAGAGTAGAGGGGGCCTGGCAGGCAGGACCAACGAAGACAGCAGAGGAGGCTTTTGGTTACTAATGTGAAAAGTTGGGTTGACCCGCACGGCCCTTGGCAGTCTCACTCTCATTGCAAGCAGGTTGACTAATTTTGTGATAGGGAGCAGCCCAACGAACCTAGGAGCGAGTTTCCCAGATTTGGCCTGGAGTGGAAGGTCCTTTGGGGAAAGCAGGTCGGGTTCCCTCCCAGGTTCTCTTGAAGCACCTCACAAAGGCCAATCTGGATAGAACTGAACAGAGACTCTGGAACAGAGACTATGGCAGGGAACAGAGAGGGTGGAAAACGGTGCACTATCTGAAATGACGACAACCCAGGAGATGCCAAGGGAAGGGAATTGTGAGAGTCCTCTACCCAAATCAGTTTTTGACTGAACGTCAACGTATGTCTCAAAGAGTATGGTGTATGTATGTATTGGTGTTGACTGTCAAACAAATCTTTATTTAAAAAGGAGAGTTCTTTTGGTGAACTTGAGGGGAATACTCGTGATTTATCATTTGAACATCTGAATTTATGCTGATAGCTGAGCCTTTCTATGATTCAGAGGCATGCTGGAGTCAAGAACCTTCAGAAATCCTTGATGGTCAAGTGGTTAGGTTTCAGCATTCTCACCCCTGTGACCTTGGTTTGATTCCCAGCAGTGAATCTTGTTTGGTTTTAGGGAAGTGTGTGATCATGAACAAATGTTTGGAATCATTGCTTTTTCGATCTTGCGACCCCAAACCAATACAATGCAAACTGTTCGCACTTCACGTAGCAGGATGAATGCAGAGCATAGTGTCGGTCATTGTGTCCAGTTTAAAACTTTGCCAAACAAATATACGTTTTCATCCATACTCGTCTGTTTACCACATCCACCCCTGCCACTGTTAACCTGCAGGGCACTGCTGAAAAATTCAAGTAGTGTAGGTCGAACATGGCTTTCGATTAATTTAATATGGTGCAGATGGGAAGAGAAATGCAGTAGGGGTTGTTTTAAAGGAAGAATATTGATAATGTCTTGGAGGTGAAAATTATATAAAATCGAGTGATAAGGGTGAAATTTAAAATTCAGGTTGTTATGTATAATGTCTTGAATGCAGCCATACGGAGCACAAGCAAGTGCAATCTGTGGGCCGGTCCCAAGCCCAGATAAATGCAGAGGGTTGCGTCAGGAAGGGCATCTGGCATAAAAACTGTGCCAAGCAAATATGAGCGTTCATCTAAAGAATACCATACCCGATCAGTCGTGGCCCGGTAAACAACGCCCGCTACCGGCACCGTTAACCTGCAGGGCATCAGTGGAAATTCAGCTACTGTGGGTCGAAGATAAAGAAGAGGTTGAAAGTGGATTCATCGGCAGAAGAAGATGAGGAATGCACAGAGTCTACAACTGAGTGTAGGGACTTTGAATGTTGGGACTATAACAGGAAAGGCTCAGGAGTTGGTTGACATGATGATTAGGAAAAAGGTTGCTATATTGTGCATCCAAGAGAGCAGGTGGAATTATTATTAGTCAATTATCAGAAAACCAACAAGAGGCAGCATGGTGGCGCAGTTGTAAAGTGTTGGGCTGTGTGGGTTTTCTCCGGGCACTCCAGTTTCCTCCCACATCCCAAAAACATCCATTTATTGGATACCCTAAATTGTCCCAAAGTGTGATTGTGAGTGTGACTGTTGTCAGTCTCCATGTGCCCTGCGATTGGCTAGCAACCTGTTCAGGGAGGAGCATGCCTCCTCCTCAAGGACTGCTGGGATTGGCTCCAGCACTTTCTCGACCCTCATGAGGATAAGTGTCTCAGAAAATGGATGGATGAATGGATGTTTATTTTAGCATCAATTAATGAAAATGTGTATTTGGCATTATGAATAAACAATGTTATCTTGGGGTTGTCATCCTCACATTGCACAACATCATATCTTTGAGTTGTTGTTGTTGCTGCATAGCAACAACCAGTCCATTCATAAGGCAAAAATATATCTGCCTTATCCCCACAGACCCAATAAATAGCTTTGAAATTTCCCAATGTAATGTCTCCTACTAATGTACAATGTGTTACCTGCAGTGTCACCCGCTGGGCCTTGTCCTGCAAATCGAATGTTCCACTGCTTTTTTCCAAATGGGTGTACCTTAAACTTCATCAGGTAAAATACACACTCGGGAATTCCCATGAATCTTTTGAGTAACCATGTGACTCATTTCAACAACAAAAAATTGTAAATTCAACTGGCCACACCTCTATCGAATGAGGGTCAACGGATTGGAGATGGTCATATTTTCATAGTAGGTTGAGATTTTGTAAACCAAATCGCATTCTCCAGGGATATTCTGCAGTCTGATATTATTTTCATAGCATATCAGATAATGTGCTGCAAGATTGCCTTGTATGAAATTTAACATCCTTCACAAAGCATGCTGGCAATGACATTGCAATGGAACCGGTATGTATGCATGCATGCATTTCTTTCAGCCTGTCCCTTTAGGGGTCTCCACAGATGAACGCTCAGACTTGTTTGGCACTGTTTTTAGACCCAATGACCTTTCTGATGGAACCCCTTTGACTTTATCCAGGGAGAGAGCAGCCTATCCTAGCTAACTTCAGGCTAAGGAAGACCACAACCCAAGCTGGTTGCCAGTCACAGTGTAGATATCGAGACCATCACTGAGTGGGAATCGACCCCACGCTGCCTGCACCAAAGGCAGGTGTGTGTACCACTACACCATCAGTGACTAATGGAACCATTTTAGTTTTGAAAATTGCCAGATGTACTGGGGAGTGGAACCCTGACCAAACATAGGTCTTTGGCTACATCGAATTCTCTAATTGAACATGTCATCTGCTGGTGCCACTAATTTTTACTTGAATTTGTAATGCCAAGGACTCAAGACCAAAAGCCTTCCATTTAGATTGACGTTTCTTTACATCCCCGAAGGTATTTTGACACCTTTTCGGGGTCAATTTGGGCTAGGCAAATAACTCTCATCCATCTCCTCCCAGTTTTTCAATTCTTTGTTGGTATGCCAGCTAATTTCCCCCCCTGAGTGGTCAAATTGGTTGTTGTCCTTTTAACATTCAAGTTGATAGAGCCCTATGTTGTTGACTATCTTCAGTGGATGCCACCACGCGTTTTATATTTTTCCTTTAGAGGAGCTATGTTTCTGCTTTCGTCTTCTATCAGGTCAATTATATTGTAATATGTAATCTAGGTTTAACCATTCACTGAGGTGTCCTGTATTCATTGAACTTGAACATGTATATTGTTCCCAGTCCGTATTTTGAATTTGTTGTCTAAAAAGCACAATCACCTTTCACCTCCGATCTCCTCAGGGTATTGAACATCAAGTAATTATCATTTGAAGTCAGATTTAGCAGATCTAGTATTTTCCCTTGATTATTTTCCCCTCAACCACGTGTTCACCATGAATATACTATTATATCATAGACACAAACATGGCAGTAAAATTGAGTGTCCTAAAACACCTTTAACTGTAATCATCGTCCAGATTCAGCTGCGGTTGCTGGACCACAATAGTGCTATAACCCGAGTCGTGGTCCAGGGCCATCCCTTTTAGGTCCAAGGTCTTGTGTGGCTTCTGGCACTTTGTCATCCTGCTGTGACGTTGTGAGACACGTGATAATTCTACTTCCGGACCGATACAAAGGCACATGTGATTTAGTGCTGAACAACACGGCAGAGCTGGTAACCTTTTTTTAGTGATATACAATTGTGTTTCGGGCCATGTACATGGATGAGTAACTGTATATGAGGATATTTGAAGTAAGTACTGTTCTACAACCTTTAGCAGGCATATACCATGTGATTTAGTTACATTATGAGCTGCAGCCACCTGTTTCTTTCCTTTTCTTTCGATGGGAATCTGAAGAAAGCTCAATCGGGACAGGTTTATACCACCGAAGTCTCATGGTGAGGATGGGACAGGCATTTGCTTTTTTGCATGAGGGAAGAATGTCTGGAAGAAAAGTTGACAAAACTCAGTCTTGTTTCAACTGAGACAAACACGATCAGGTTCCACCAAGTCCTATTGTTTCAATTAAGAGACTAATACTTTCCAGTTCCACCAAGACTTGAACTCTGATCGTGGAAGACAGTGCAGAGTGGTTGCCATTTTACCATGGAAGCCCCTTAACTGTTGTGGGAGTGGCATTCGGTCTTATGCATGAGGTAACAATGGCTGTAAACCATTTGTTGGCATGGTCAAGTCTTATTTCAATTGAGAGACTTCCACTTTCCAGATCAACTGATACTTGAACTTGGATTGCCACTTTCAGAGTCCTCTTGTTTCAATTAAGACACTAATACTTTCCAGTTCCACCAAGACTTGAACTCTGATTGTGGAAGACACAGTCCAGTGTACCATGGAAGCCCCATGACTGTTGCGGGAGTGGCATTAGGTCTTATGCATGAAGGAACAATGGCTGTGAACCATTTGTTGACACGGTCAAGTCTTATTTCAATTTAGAGCATTACACTTTCCAGATCAACTGATACTTGAACTTGGATTGCCACTTTCAGAGTCCTCTTGTTTCAATTAAGACACTAATACTTTCCAGTTCCACCAAGACTTGAACTCTGATCGTGGAAGACAGTGCAGAGTGGTTGCCATTTTACCATGGAAGCCCCTTAACTGTTGCGGGAGTGGCATTAGGTCTTATGCATGAGGTAACAATGGCTGTAAACCATTTGTTGGCATGGTCAAGTCTTATTTCAATTGAGAGACTTACACTTTCCAGATCAACTGATACTTGAACTTGGATCCCTGGATGCAGAGTGCAGAATGCTGACCATTATTCCATGGAACCTCTATGACTGGAGGTAGAGGGGCATTTGGACTTATCTGTGAGGGAATAAATCCCTGTGAAGAAAAGAAAACTACAAAGAATCCCATATCCTTCCAAGTGAGAGGACAAACACTATCAGGTCCCACTGTGTCTTAAACTCAGATTGGTTGATTCAGAATCCAGAGACCTTATCATTATACCATGGAAAACCATCCTTCACCACAGCTGTCCCTGACGCTGTCCAACTGACTTGTGTCAGTCGTCAAGACCTTCAAGTTCTTGGGAATTACAGTCTTAGAGGACCTGAAGTGGGAGATGAACATCAACTTTATCTTAAAACAGCCCAGCAAAGGATGTACTTCTTGCGGCTTCTGAGGAAGCACGGTCTGTCACAAGAGCTGCTGAGACAGTTCTACACAGTGGTCATCCAATTAGTACTGTGTACCTCAATCACAGTCTGGTTTGGGGCTGCTACAAAAAAGGACAAACTCCAACTGCAACAGACAATCAAAACCGCTGAAAGGATTGTCGGCACCACTCTACCCACTATTGAGGACTTGCATGCAACGCGAACTAGGTCCAGAGTATCAGGATTCTTTAGCATCATCCCCACCCTGGGTGCCAGCGCTTCCAGCTCCTTGCATTGGGAAAGCGCTTCAGATCAATGCAAGTCAAAACTAGCAGGCATTTAACCGTTTTTTTACCCCCACTGGTAATTAATATATACACCTTTTATCATTTTATCTTTTCTCACAACCTGTGTTGAAGGATCGATACACAGAACGTAGAACAGGGCAGATAATGGGCAACCCTGAAGTACACCACAGTTAATGTGGACTGCTTTGGTACAATACAAATACAATACTTTTGATACAATAGTCTTACCCACTCTCCTTATCTTTCTGGAAATCTGCATTTTTGCAGTCGCATAAAAAGATATTTGTGCGAGACTCGGTCGAAACCTTTCTCAAAGTCTACATTTAAAACTACGAGTCTCATGTTTCTGTCCTTCACATCAGAGATGGTGTCCCGAATCAATAAAAGAATGTCTGTGATCCTCCTCCGAGGGATGTCACAGGTTTGATCCGGGTTAATCAGGTCTTCTAAAACCAAGGACAAGCGGGTTGCTAAAACTTTGCTAAAACGTTTACAATCAAAATTAAAAAGCGTCACCAATTCACCAAGTCCCACTGACATCTCTATATACATTGTAAAATAGATATTGTTATAAAAATTACATGTAATATTATTCAAACAATGTAGCGTACCCAGAAAGACTCATGCTGGGTGAAACACCGGTGGCCGTTGGGGGTGGGGGGGACGGAGCTCTTTTCTCCTCCCGCATGCGCCAAACCACCTCCCTACCCGATCCACCTACACAGCAGTGATGAACAACCCCGAACCTAACAACGACGAACACTGCGGCCGCACACATTGACACATTTAACACCCCTGACTTACGTACTTTATTAAGTTAATTATGATGTGGATCTTTTGTTACTGCTGAGAAGATTATGTCGTCTCCCCAACTATTATTTTTTTTAATAGCTCTCAACACACCTTCCTGTCATTTGAAACCCCTGAAGCTCTTGTCTTTTGCACCTGTGCAGTCCATTTTTCACGACGAACCGGGTCTTTTGGAAAAGTGTGAAGAGTGAATCCATCCTCCCGAGTGTTCAAGCAATATCCAGCAATACAACGAGCTGACATTTTGGCTAACACGAAGGAACAAACAGCGACCTTCTTGCAGGTAAAACTGGTACAAACGCATGAACCCGCCTGAGTGGGTGTCTGCAAATAATGTCACCTTCCTGATTCTTCCTGCTTCTTCTCCATCAAAAAACAGATGCCTCCATTCTGGCTGCCTTTTTTTAAAATTAGAAACATACGAAAAATCATGGTTTTGGTCTCAGTGGTACTTTAAATAAAGTTTGACACAATCAAGTCATGTTTCAATTGAGAGACTAACACTGAGACTCGAACTCGGATCTCTGGTGTCAGAGTGCTCACGATTATGCCATGGAATCGTGTGGGATAGGTGTTTGATACAATATAGTTTAAAGTGAGGGAACAGGTTCCACCGAGTTGAACTGTTCACTGGATTCAGTCTTGACCATTACAGCATGGAAGCCCCATGATGAGTGTAGGAGGGGCATTTCGTCTTCTGCATGAGGGAAAAACGTTACTCTTCTTTCAATTGAGAGATTAACATTTCAATTGAGATTTGAATCTGGATTCAGAGTCCAGAGTGCTCACCATCCCTCCATGGAACCTACCTTGTTTCTGAAGGCCATTTGGTCTTATCGATGAGGGAATACCTTCCTGTGAAAAAAATATACTTTCCATGGAACCAACATAGTTAGAAGAGAGAGGACAAAGAGCACCAAGTTCGACCAAGACTTGAACTCAGATCACTGGATTCATAGTCCAGAGTGCTGACCATTACACCATTGAATTTCATGAGTCAAGAGAGGTGTGGGAGGGGCATTTGGTCTTGTCCATGAGGGGAGAATGTCTTTAACTGAAGCCAGAGGCAAACAGTTCTATGTTCCACTGAGACTTGAATTCAGATCACTGGATTTAAAATCCAGTGTGCTGATAATTACACCAGGAACCCTTATGAATGGTTTGGGAAGGGCATTTGGTCTTTTGCACGAGTGAAGAACATCTGTTCAAGTCAATTTGGCACAGTCATATCGTGTTTCAATTAAGAGACACTTTCCGATTCCACTGAGACTTGGACCTGGATCGGTGGATTCACAGTATAGCGTCCTCACCATTACACCACTACCTGATTGTTCCACGACTATGTCATGAGTCACGTAATAATTTTACTGCTGGACCAAAACAGACCACGTGTTTCATGTCATGACATCCTTGGCACATGTGAGAGAGTTTCATGTTGGTGCCTGGGTTTATTCATGCATCTAATGTTGGGTGGATTAATGTCGACAGTTAGTTGTATTTTTTGTTGTGGATTATCTCCTGTGAATCCGGAAATACTTCATATACTTGTATTAGTGCTGATTTCATGGGGGACAATAAAATGCAAACGTACTGGATTCAAAGATTTCTTTTTACCTCATGTCAACAAATTCATTTATATATATATACACAGTCTTCAGCATGTGATTCTAAAACACATTCAGACTGACATTTTTACAAATCTTCTAAAACATTTGGCAGGAAAACAGTTTTGTAAAATGTGTGAAGTACATCCAGCTTCCAACCTCAGGATGGATCCCTAATCACAAAAGTGATTTATGTGCCTTAAGAGCCCACACCATAAATTCACACCAAGTACAGATGACCCTGTATTTGGTGCCATTAAGCATGGTCCCTTTTTAGATTCTATGAGCCAGGAACCTCATCTATATTGTCTAAAGTCCTTCTCAGCCGCTTGTAGGGGTGGGTGTTTCATTTCTGGCTGATCAGGTGGACTTGGCCTCAGTGAAATAGCCGGCAGCAATGATTCCATCCGGTGAAGCTCCAAGAACCCCACTTGGAGAGAGTCCAAGTCCTGCTGGAGATCCAGGCTGGTCAGTGATACATGTGTACTCTGCAAGAGCAACAGGTTCATGAAAGATCCCCTAGTCCAGAGCCTGAAAAAAAGTGGATTCATCATACATGTAATAGCGAAAAAAATGGTTTCAATCTTTAACCTTGATTCCTTCTTTAAAGTGGGACTGTCATCCCTATAAACATTCTAAAATAGATATTGTAATGAAAAATAGATATAACAGTATTCACTTCAATGTCTATACGAAAAAATAAATGTGAACGTATCGTCAGTAAACCATGCGCAAAGTTGCGCAATTGAGTGTCCCTCGACATCCAAGTGGTCACCATATGAGTCGCGTCCTCTGTCCTTGACGTCATCGTCACTTCCACCGTTGAAAACGCGCAGTGCCTGCTACTATGGAAGCCGAACAACAGAGATATTCGGATTTTTCCGACGCCCCTTCTGACACGGAAAGGACAACACCACACAACTGAGTGAAGTTACCGGGGCAATATTACACTATTGTTTCGAGCCATATTCAGATGATATGCGATCACGCCCAAATCGCATCCCCGTCCCATCCACTTCTGCGGCGGAGATGAGCCATCGCGGGTCATCGCAGCTGGCTGTTGTGGCTTATGACAGAGCCGAGCGGTGCTGCTTTAGGGGGGGTGCTCACAGACGCCGCAGTCCTGAGCCACACAGTCGAGCCGAGGCGCTTTATTCGCGCATGCGACTTTCTCGGCTGGGTTCTTCAGAGCCGCCCCCGTCGCAAAGCCCGACACACAGCCTTCGCAGAAGCTGTGACTGCCGAACGCAGCACCTCGGGAGGTGTGGCTGATTTTCGGAGCTGGTGGCATATAAGAAGGAGGTGGAGCCGAGCCATGCTGCTTTTAGGGGTATGTTCAAATCCACCGCAGTATTCGATGAACACTCTTGAGACGAGGCTGAGTGACACATTGTTGGCTGGGCGACGCGCAAATCGACACATTTCATACTTGGATCTTTTGTTATGTTATGAGAGAGACCGATTACGTGGTCCGCCCCAAACTATTATTTTTTTTTTGTAGCTGTATACCCACATCGACATATTTCATATGCGGATCTTTTGTTACGTTATGAGAGGGACCGATTATGTGGTCCGCCCCAAACTATTATTTTTTTAGGAGTTGTATACACACCTACCTGCTATTTGGAACCCACGAAGCTCTCGTCCTCTGCACTCGTGCAATCCATTTTTCACAACGAACAGGGTCTCTTTCGAACTTATGAAGGGTAATTCCATTCTCCCGAGTGTTCAAGCAATGTCCAGCAATGCACTGAGCCGGCATTTTGGCTAACACGAAGGAACAACGAGCTACCATCCCGGAGGTAAAACTAATGGAAAAAAACGAGTCCACTAGGGGGCGCCGCTGTTCTTTTTTGTCACTTCCTGCTTCTTCTCGAAAACAAATCCCTGAGAGGATTTTCATGGCGGGAGTTACAAAAAGCTGTATATGTCAAAATCATGTTTTTTGCTGAAAAAACACATGGGACCATTTTGGCTGTGGGTTTTTCATTAATAATATCCCAAAAATCATCCATTTCATGACAGGCCCACTTTAATATTGTATTGTGCTCACAAAGTCTTACAGAGTGAGGGAAGGTAAGAGTTGCATCCAACTGCAGCCAATACTTGACTAAAGTTGCTAGCAGTGACATGATTCTTCCCGTAGGCAGACCTGAATAGGTTTAAGACAAATGTGAATAATCAGAAATCACTCATGACCTCTCGCATGTATACCGATATCATCCATCCATCCATCCATCCATCCATCCGTCCATCCATCCATCCATCCATCCATCCATCCATCCATCCATCCATCCATCCATCCATCCATTTTCTTAGCCGCTTAACCTCTGTTTTGCGGGAGTGCTGGAGCCTATCCCAGCTATTAATGGGCAGGAAGTGGGGTACACCCTGAACTGGTTGTCACCCAATCACAAAGAACATGGAGACACAACAGTCACACTCAAAATCACAACTCGGGGTATTTAGTCTCCATATCATGCATGATTTTTGGACTGTGGGGGGAAAATGGAATGCCCCGAGAAAACCCACTCAGAGACTGGGCGAACATACAAATTCCATACAGGCGGGGCCAGAATCAAACCCGAGTCCTCAAAACTGTGAGGCCAACACTTTACCAGCTGATTCACCGTGCCGCGCAGGTAGGTTATCATCAACAAAAAATACAGTCGACATCAACACACCCATCATTACATGCATGAATAAACCCAGGCGCCAACATTAAATCCTCTCACATCTGCCAAGGATGTCATAAATTTACAAATACGAGTAAGTTTATAAATGTTATAACAGAACCATATTAATAACTACCAAAAACAGAAAAGGGATGAAATCTTTACATCTGAAAAGACATCAAATATTCAGACATTCAGAAAACACACATAACAAAGTGATATTAATTGAGCTGGTTGTAAATTAGAGAACCTGTCATTGTATTAAATTGAAAACTGATGTAATGGTGTGATGTAGTTGCACGATATTAGGAACAGGACGTGAAAGCGCACTTTATTTCAGAAGATCTCTATCATTTATTATTTTTCATTCTTTTCGACGTTATTAATGTTATCAGGAATTGTGTGTTGAAAAATGTTCATTGTCGGGTTGAAAATGTCAATTGCCACTGTCAATTGTTAATCGAAGAGCTGAGAAACACGGGAAGTAGGCTGCATATCTTATTTTGAAGCCACACTTATCATATGGCGGAAGGGACTACTTCCTCTTATTCATGATTCTTACTGAGAGAGGTCCACATTTTTTGTGCTCCACATATTTGTGTGCATTAGGCTGTTAACTGAGAGGTTGGTTTTTCGAGCCCACCCAAGGACGTCTCCACAATATAACACTTCCCTGGCTTTTGTAGGATGTTAGTAGATCAAAAGCCCTGAAAAGTACAGTGCAGTATGTCTCTGGAGAGGAATTGGTTAACGCTTTCAGCCGTAAACTGAGAAGTTGGTGGTTTGAGCCCACTCAGGGGACGTTTCCACAATGTAATATTACCTGGCTTTTGTCAGATGTTGGTAGATCAAAAGCACCGAAAAACAAGTTCAGCATCTCTCTGCGGTGCAATTGGTTCACGCGTTTGGCTGTAAACTGAGAGGTTTGTAGTTCAAGCCCGCCCATGCAGGTCTCCCGAATGTAACATTCACCTGGCTTTTGTTGGATGTTTGTAGATCAAAAGCCCCGAAAAGTACAGTACAGTACAAGTTATTTGTGGGTTCCAAATTACAGCTCGGTGTGTCCTATCATTATCCAAGGCGTTTATTCTCACAAGGTTTGCAGGAAAGCTGGAGGCTATCCCAGCTAGCTTCAGGCAAAAGTCTGATTACACCCTAAACTGGTCACTAGTCAGTCACAGGGCAAATGCAGTCCTAGGGGGGCACAAACCAGTGCAATCTGTCGGCCGGTCCCAAGCCCGGATAAATGCAGAGGGTTGCATCAGGAAGGGCATCCGGCGTAAAAACTGTGCCAAACAAATATGAGCGTTCATCTAAAGAATCCCATACCGGATCGGTCCTGGCCCTGGTTAACAACGCCCGCCCCCGGCAGTGCTAACCTGCAGGGCGTCGGTGGAAATTCAGCTACTGTGGGTCGAAGACAAAGAAGAGGAGGAAACCGGATCCAGCGTCAGAAGAAAAAGAGGAATGCACAGAGCCTACAACTGAGTGTAGGGACTTTGAATGTTGGGACTATGACAGGAAAAGCTCAGGAGTTGGTTGACATGATGATTAGGAGAAAGGTTGATATTCTGTGCATCCAAGAGAGCAGGTGGAAAGGTAGTAAGGCTAGAAGTTTGGGAGCAGCGTTTAAATTATTCTACCACGGAGTAGATGGGAAGAGAAATGGAGTAGGGGTTATTTTAAAGGAAGAGCTGGCTAAGAATGTCTTGGAGGTGAAAAGAGTATCAGATCGAGTGATGAGACTAAAATTTGAAATTGAGGGTGTTATGTATAATGTGGTTAGCGGCTATGCACCACAGGTAGGATGTGACCTAGAGTTGAAAGAGAAATTCTGGAAGGAACTAGATGAAGTAGTTCTGAGCATCCCAGACAGCGAGAGAGTTGTAATTGGTGCAGATTGTAATGGACATATTGGTAAAGGAAACAGGGGCGATGAAGAAGTGATGGGTAAGTACGGCATCCAGGAAAGGAACTTTGGGGGACAGATGGTGGTGGACTTTGCAAAAAGGATGGAGATGGCTGTAGTGAACACTTATTTCCAGAAGAGGGAGGAACATATAGTGACCTACAAGAGCGGAGGTAGAAGCACGCAGGTGGATTATATTTTGTCCAGACGATGTAATCTGAAGGAGGTTACTGACTGTGAAGTAGTGGTAGGGGAGAGTGTAGCTCGACAGCATAGGATGGTCGTGTGTAGGATGACTCTGGTGGTGGGTAGGAAGGCTCTCGATGGAAAGGAGAAGCTCCCGGAAGACTAGACAACGACAGCCAAGGTGATCAGAGAGACAGGCAGGAGAGTACTTGGTGTGTCATCTGGTAGGAAAGGGGAGAAGGAGACTTGGTGGTGGAACCCCAAAATACAAGGAGTCATACAAGGAAAGAGATTAGCGAAGAAGAAGTGGGATACTGAGAGGACTGAGGAGAGGCGAAAGGAGTACATCGAGATGTGACGTAGGGCAAAGGTAGAGGTGGCAAAGGCTAAACAAGAGGCATATGAAGACATGTACACCAGGTTGGACACGAAAGAAGGAGAAAAGGATCTCTACAGGTTGGCCAGACAGAGGGATAGAGATGGGAAGGATGTGCAGAAGGTTAGGGTGATTAAGGATAGAGATGGAAATGTGTTGACTGGTGCCGGTAGTGTGCTAAAGAGATGGAAAGAATACTTTGAGAAGTTGATGAATGAAGAAAATGAGAGAGAAGGAAGAGTTGAAGAGGCAAGAGTGAAGGACCAGGAAGTGGAAATGATTACTAAGGGGGAAGTCAGAAAGGCACTACAAAGGATGAAAAATGGAAAGGCAGTTGGTCCTGATGACATACCGGTAGAGGTATGGAAGCAATTTGGAGAGATGGCTGTGGAGTTTTTGACCAACTTATTCAACAGAATACTAGCGGGCGAAAAGATGCCTGAAGAATGGAGGAAAAGTGTTCTAGTTCCCATTTTTAAGAACAAAGGGGATGTTCAGAGCTGTGGGAAGTATAGAGGAATAAAGTTGATGAGCCACACAATGAAGTTATGGGAAAGAGTAGTGGAGGCTAGACTCAGGACAGAAGTAAGTATCTGCGAGCAACAGTATGGTTTCATGCCTAGAAAGAGTACCACAGATGCATTATTTGCCTTGAGGATGCTCGTGGAAAAGTACAGAGAAGGTCAGAAGGAGCTACATTGTGTCTTTGTGGATCTAGAGAAAGCCTATGACAGAGTATCAAGAGAGGAACTGTGGTACTGCATGCGTAAGTCTGGTGTGGCAGAGAAGTATGTTAAAATAGTACAGGACATGTATGATGGCAGCAGAACAATGGTGAGATGTGCCTTAGGTGTGACAGAGGAATTTAAGGTGGAGGTGGGACTGCATCAGGGATCAGCTCTGAGCCCCTTCCTGTTTGCAGTGGTAATGGATAGGCTGACAGATGAGGTTAGACTGGAATCCCCTTGGACCATGATGTTCGCAGATGATATTGTGATATGCAGTGAAAGCAGGGAGCATGCAGAGGAACAATTAGAAAGATGGAGACATGCACTGGAAAGGAGAGGAATGAAGATTAGCCGAAGTAAAACAGAGTATATGTGCGTGAATGAGAAAAGTGGAGGGGGAAGAGTGAGGCTACAGGGAGAAGAGATAGCGAGGGTGGACGACTTCAAATACTTGGGGTCAACAATACAGAGCAATGGAGAGTGTGGTCAGGAAGTGAAGAAACGGGTCCAAGCAGGTTGGAACAGCTGGCAAAAGGTGTCTGGTGTGTTATGTGACAGAAGAGTGTCTGCTAGGATGAAGGGCAAAGTTTACAAAACAGTGGTGAGGCCGGCCATAATGTACGGATTAGAGACGGTGGCACTGAAGAAACAACAGGAAGCTGAACTGGAGGTCGCAGAAATGAAGATGTTGAGGTTCTCGCTCGGAGTGACCAGGATGGATAGGATTAGAAATGAGCTCGTTAGAGGGACAGCCAAAGCTGGATGTTTTGGAGACAAGATTCGAGAGAGCAGACTTCGATGGTTTGGACATGTTCAGAGGCGAGAGAGTGAGTATATTGGTAGAAGGATGCTGAGGATGGAGCTCCCAGGCAAAAGAGCGAGAGGAAGACCAAAGAGAAGGTTTATGGATGTGGTGAGGGAAGACATGAGGGCAGTTGGTGTTAGAGAGGAAGATGCAGGAGATAGGCTAAGATGGCAAAAGATGACACGCTGTGGCGACCCCTAACGGGACAAGCCGAAAGGAAAAGAAGACCCCCAAAACAACAACAAAAGAACTGAAGACAACTTGAAGTCAAATGGAGAATGTGGGTCTCAAACCTACTCCCACTCACCTGCTAAGTGAGGGCTCTTCCTCTTGAGCTGGTTCACTTGTTTTCCTGAAAACAACATCCATCTATCCATCCATTTCCTTAGCCGCTTATCCTCACAAGGGTCACGGGAGGGATGGTGCCTATCCCGGCTGTCAACGGGCAGGAGGCAGGGTACACCCTGAATTGGTTGCCAGCCAGTTGCAGGGCACATTGAGACAAACAGCCACACTCACAATCACACCTCGGAGCAATTTAGAGTGTCCAATTAATGTTGCATGTTTTGGGGATATGGGAGGAAACCGGAGAAAACCCATACAGGCACAGGGAGAACATGCAAACTCCAAACAGGCAGGGCCAGGACCGAGCCCAAGACCTCAGAACTGTGAGGCCAACACTTTACAGCTGCTCCACTGTGCCACCCCTTAAAAGAACAACAACAACAAGAAAGCATGAGAAAAAAAAAATGTTCAATTTGGACGTTGTACATTCACACATGAAGCTGGCATCACCTCTGTTGGCAACTTATTCCATTTGTGTGCAGCATCATAGCGAAAAGCTTATTCATCATGTTTGTCTTGATTTCTACACTCCACTATTTGACCCGAGTCTCTCGATTGCAGAGCTCTTCTGGGTTTTTATTTCGTTAGCATTTCTTTCATGTATTCAGGACCTAAACGGTGTCGTGATTTTTAGACCCGCTCTGGTACCAGTCCTCTTGTGAGTGCTTGGACTCTCTTCCACTCTGGACTTGCCTTCGGTGAGAGGCACCGAGCAGGTTATCCTGTTCTCTGCCTGCACGTTTGGGTTCACCCTGGTGGTCGAGACGGTACCCTCCCACCGCCTTCGGGTTGTGGGGACGGGTCCTAACTGTTGTTTGCGCCTATGCACCAAACAGCAATTCAGACTACCCACCCTTTTGGGAGTCCTTCGAGGGAGTGCAAGAAAACGCTCCTGCTGGGGACTCCATCATTCTGCTGGGGGACTTCAACGGTCACATGAGATCTGGAAAGGCGTGATTGAAAGGAACGAACCCCTTGATCAGAATGCGAGTGGTTTTCTGTTTTTGGACTTCTGTACTCATCACGGCTTTTCCATCACAAGCACCATGTTCAAGCATAATGGTGTCTATACGTGCACTTGGTGCGCCCTCGGTCGCTGTTCAATTTCTTTGACTTTGCGGCTGTGTCATTCCCCCAGAAGATTTGGATGAAGTGGCTGAGTAGAAGGAAGTCATAGAGTCCCTGCTAAAGCACATGCCCCGACTTCAGGAGACAACCAAAAGTCAAGTAGAGAGTGCAGGCATTGGTCCCGCTACATCTCACATGCTGCTCTAACACTTGCGCTAATTCCCATTTTCTCAAACAGCAACAAAACAAGAAGCCAAATAATGTCAACCAGCAGAACAGAGAGCCAAATGGAGAATGAGGGAACATGCAGAGCGAGTGAACAAAATTTATATCGAGTACAAACAGATAATAGAATCAGGAAGGGATCACATATGTAATTAGAAGGCCACAGTGAGAATTGAACTCACGACCCCTGGTTTACAAGACCAATGCTCTTTTTTGCATTGTTTCATCACTTTAATCATCCAACAAATGTAAACAGACCAATGTAACAGGTGAATTTAAAATTCTGTTTTTAAATGGTCATTTTATTTATTCTGCAAAAATGTATCTTTGCCCTGTCTGTAAAGTAAATAAAGGAACTGATATTGATAAGTTTGGAAAGGGTTTCAAAGGCCATTTCTAAATCTTTAGGATTCCAGTTAAGCAAAGGAAGAGCAACTATCCTCAAATGGAAAAATCATGAAACAGTGGTAAACCGTCCCAAAAGTGGCCGGTCTACAAAGATTACCAAAAAAACAGCAATGGCGATCCAGGATGCCACAAAGTAACTCTAGACAACTTCAAAAGAACTGCAACCCTCCCTTTCCTCAGTTAATAGTCTTAGATAGTGCACGTGGATGATGTGGTGTCGTCCAGCCTCACCTTGCCCGTGAGGAAGTTGTAGATCCACTGGAAAATTGCAGGCGACACGTTGAGCTGGAGAAGTTTGGAGGAGAGAAGTTCAGGGATTACTGTTAAACGCAGAACCATGAATTCTGCTCTTTACAAGAAAAGGCTGGTGGTGAATATTCACCCATCAGCTTGGGATCTCAAATTGAAGCCCACTTGGGTTCTGCAGCAGGACAATGATCCAAAACACACACAAAAAAATTACAGTAACTTCTGAACACCTTTAAAAACAAAAATAATGTTGTGGGTGGTTTAGTCAGTCAGTCTTGATTTCAATTAAATGTATTGGCATGATCTTAAAAAAGCTGTTCATGTTGAATTAAGACAACTCTATAAGAAAGAAGAAAAATATCTCCAGAGACACGAAAAGACTAATTTCCAGTTATAGAAACTGAGTTCAGTTGTTGCTCCCGAGGGTGGCCCAACTAGTTATGTCGTTTTGCGGGCATTACTTTGTCACACATCCAAGTAACTTTGAATATTCTTTTCTTCTAATAACTGAAATCATCATTAAAAATAGCAATTTCAGTTCACTTTGGGGTGGCACGGTGATGCAGCGATGGCCTCAAAATTCTGAGGTTCACTCCCAGCCCCGTCTGTGTGCATGTTCTCCCCGTGCCTGCGTGAGTTTCCTCCCACATACCAAAAATATGCGACATTAATTGGATACTAAATTAACTCCATTGCGAAAAGGTGTGATTGTGAGTGTGGCTGGCAGCCAGTCCAGGGTGTACTCTGCCTTCTGCCGGTTGACTGGTTAAATACATCCTGTTTCTTAACATTGGTATTGACATGAGATCAGGGGAGAGCGCGAACGCAGTCCCCCACTACCAGAAATTATGCAGTCGAGATTCCGACATTTGGGGAATTCGCAGGGGTCAGCACAACCCAAGTGCAATGGTTGAGCTTCACCCTGGGAGAACCACCTTCTTGATCATGGTATCTCCCCTGCCAGGTAAGTGTGTGATAAACTGGTGCGAGCACGCAAGTCACACCCGGTCACGCTAAATCAAGCAACGGTGTCATCACGATCACGAGAACAACCACACACACATCGGGCAAACCTTAACGTAATACATGAAAAATGAAGCTTTCTATTTTAATTTTGAGTTTTAATTGAGGTAGTAAATTGAAACCAAGAAAGCAGTGGAACATCGGGAGACGTTATATTCAGTTGAAACATCTTAACCTTAAATCGAATCTCGACATTCGACCGGACCTGACAAGTCTTCCTTTTCCAACAGTTGGATGTTCTTTTCAATACAATACTGCCACCTAGTGAGGCTTATTGCGCATGACAGCCTTGGCGATGTTTGGCATGAAGTCAATGAAGCATTCTCCAGTTGTTCTCAAATGATCACCCGCAACGTGCAATGTCCCGACCCGGTTTCTCAAAACTTGAGAGCAACCAATCCATCTATTTTTTGAGCCACTTATCCTCACGAGGGTCGCGGGAAGTGCTGGAGCCTATCCTCGCTGTCAATGAGCAGGAGGCAGGGTACAGCCAGGGCAAATGTGGCAAAATGTGTTCCTGAAAAGCGACACATCTGCTTTTGTGCCGGAGAATGAGGAGAATTCAGTTATTGTGTGCAATTTTTTGGTCCATATTTTCACTTTGTAGATCCAAGAGAGCAGTCAAGAAAGAGGAGAATTTCTGCAGAGTATTTTCATTTGACAACACGAGGCCCCGTCGCCCAGTGGTTAGAGCAGTGGTTTGTGAGTTCGTATCCCACTGGGGCCTCCACTCCCTGAGAAGGGTTGCGTCAGGAAGGGCATCCAGTGTAAAAATTGTGCCAAACATACAAGGGACAAGCCGAAAGACACTTACTTATAACTTCATTTGACAACACCCGATAAGGTCAATGGCTCCCTTTTCCATTTTTTTCTTATTTTTCATTCAAGTGCATGAAATTATGTAAAACTCGTTGAAATCATTTTTACTTGCGTTAACTATCTATTTGCAGGACAAATGTTGACTCTGCTCCCAATAGCTGTCATAAGCAAATAAAAGTATTCCCTTGGTTCACATTACACGACGTCACTATTACACTTTTTTGTTCTTGGTGTGCTTTTTTTTTTTTTTTTTTACAGTGAAGCAGTGTATGAATGTGCATTGTTTTCTGTATGCCGATGGGCTCAGGGAAATTGCGCATTCTTGTGCTGTATCACGACCGACTTAGAGACCAGAGATCATTGTTGACCTCACTCAAAAACCCACAGCAGTACTTTTCTGGGCTTTTGATTTACTCACATCCTCCAAACGCCAGGAAATTTTACATTATGGAGATGTCCGTGGGTGGGATCGAACCACCAACCTTTCAGTTAACAGCCAAACGCACTAAACTCCCTGGTGGAGGTATTCCACATATTCATGAAAAAAACAGTGCATAAATTAGCAGTGAAACAATCAAGAAGTAACTTACTCCATTAATAATACTGAGCAGACATTAATAAAGATCCAGTGTAAACGCATGCTTTGACTAACTCGTATTGATATAACATCCACCAATCCATCCATTATCTGAGCCGCTTATGCTCACAAGGGTCGTGGGGGAGCTGGAGCCTATCCCAGCTGTCAACGGGCAGAAGGCAGGGTACACCCACACAGACAAAATGCAAACTCCACACATGGAGGTACGGGATTGAATCCAGGTCCTCATAACTATGAGGTCAACGCTTTACAGATGCACCACCATGGCCCCTTATAAAGGCCAAAATGCCGGCTCGTTGTATTGCTGGATATTGCTCGAAAACTCGGGAGGATGGATTTACTCTTCGTACTTTTCAAGAAGACCCGGTTCGTCATGAAAAATGGATTGCACAGGTGCAAAGGACAAGAGCTTCGTGGGTTCCAAATGACAGGTAGCTGGGTGTTGAGCCATTAAAAAAAAAAATAACAGTTGGGGCGGGTGGATGGGAGATGTTATCCTCTCAGAACGTAAAAAATGATCCACGTAGATAAGTCATGGGTGCTAAATGTGTTGATGTGCATGTCGGCGTGCCACGTCCGCAGATCACGGCTTCGGCTGGGGTGGCTCATTGCAGCGCCGAGATGGGCCACTTTACGGCGTTGTCGTTGCTCGCAGCTGAGTACGCTACAAACTATCATACATACTGTCGGGTAGTCTATTGTTAGAAGTGATGCGGATAACATCTAAATATGACTAGAAACGACAGGGTAATATTGCCTCCGTCTCTTCACTCGATTGTGAGATGCTCTCTTCTTCAAAAAGAGCTTCCGTGTCAGAAGCGGCGTGTTCGTCTCCCATAGTCGGCTCCACCGCGTGTTTTCAATGGCGAATGTACGGGGTGACGTCACGGACAGAGGATGCAGCCAATATGGCGACCACTTGGATACCGTCGAATGACATTTCCATAACTTTGCGCATAGATGACGTCCTCTCCGCTCATATATATTTTTTAGTATAGACATAATGAATAATGTTATATGTATTTTTCATAACAATATCTATTTTACAATGTTTATAGGGATGACACTTGACCTTTAAGGAGAGGATGACCGTGGCCACGCTGGCCAGCTGTGACGACCCGCCCCGGCCGACAAGGCCAGCAGGCGACTGCGACAAGCCACCCCGGCCGACAAGGCCGGCTGCGACGAGCCACCCCCACCGACAAGGTCGGGGCCGGCTGCGACGGGCCACCCCGGCCTATGTGGCTTATCATGGCGCCGAGCCGGGCCGCTTTACGGCGTTGTTCAGAGCCGCCTCCGTCCACGATGAACAACACCGCTGGGGCGCTTTATGGCGTTGTCATCGCACGCGGCTGAGTGTGGCATTGTTGGCAGCATTGTTCATAGCCACTGCTGTCCGCGAGCCTATGAGGCAGCCTTCGCTGGCGAGGGAACGCAGCAGCCTTCGCCGGCGAGCCTGACGAGAACATCGACACATTTAGCACGCCTGTCATACGTACGCAGATTTTTTCATACATTATGAGAGACCTATTACGTGGTATGCCCCAAACTATTATTTTTTTTTAGTCGCTGTATACACACCTACCTGTCATTTGGAATCCACAAAGCTCTCGTCCTCTGCAGCCGTGCAATCCATTTTTCACAATGAACCGGGTCTCTTGCAAACTATTCTTGGGATGGAACTCATCATTCGTCTTCCTCCAAACACAGTTAGTGGAATTATGACCAAAAAATTCCATTTTGGTCTCATCTGACCACAAAACATCTCCATGACTTCTCTCTATCATCCAAATGTTCATTGGCAAACTTAAGACGGGCCTTGACATGTGCTGGTTTAAGCAGGGGAACCTTTCGTGCCGTGCATGATTTCAAACCATGACGTCTTAGGGTATTAACAACAATCACCTTGGAAACGGTGGTCCCAACTCTTTTCAGGTCATTGACCAAGTGCTGTTATGTAGTTCTGGGCTGATTCCTCACCTTTCTAAGTATTATTGAGACTCCATGAGGTGATATCTTGCATGGGGCTAATCTCCGATTGAGACTGACCATCATGTTTAGCTTCTTCCATTTCCTAATGATTGCTCCAACAGTGGACCTTTTTTCACCGAGCTGCTTGGCAATTACTCCCGAGCCCTTTCAAGCAGCGTGGCGTTGTACAATTTTGTCTCTGGTGTCTTTGGACAGCTCTTTGGTCTTGGCCATCTTACAAATTTGAATCTTTCTGATTGGGTGGGGTGAACAGATGTCTTTATGCAGCTAACAACCTCACACAGGTGGATCTGATTCAGGATAATACATGGAGTGGAGGTGGACTTTTAAAGGCGGACTAACAGGTCTTTGAGGGTCAGAATTCTAGCTGAGAGACCGGTGTTCAAATACTTATTCGCAGCTGTATCACACAAATAGTTTAAAAAAACATACATTGTGATTTCTGGATTTTTCTTTTGAGATTATCCCTCTCACAGTGGACATGCACCTACGATGAAAATTTCAGACCCCTCCATGATTTCTATGTTGGAGAACTTGCAATGTAGCAGGGTGTTCAAATACTTATTCTTCACTGTACATGAATATTAATTTAAATCCACCCATTGTCTTCGCTGCTTCTCCTCACAAGGGTTGCGGGAGTGCTGGACCCTCTCCCAGCTGTCAATGGGCAGGAGGCGGGGCACGCCCTGAACTGGTGTCCAGCCAATCACAGGTCACATAGAGACAAACAGTCGCACTCACAATCACACCTAGGGGCAATTTAGTGTGTCCAATTAATGTTGCATATTTTTGGGATGTGGGAGGTAACTACACTGCCCAGAGAAACCCACACAGGCACAGAGAGAACATGCAAACTCCACACAAGTGGGGCCAGGAGCTAACTCTGGACCTCAGAGGGTTAGTAATAGTGACGACAGGTATCCTGAAAGGCTAGTTGGTGGAGTTCGATTCGTACCTTTTCCAAAACCGAAGACCCAGTACGAAAAATGCCTTCCATGGATCAAACTTTGTGGAAGACCGCATCATCAACTAAATCCATCTAATATCAACCGGAACACATATGTTTGCACGAAGGTATGGCCTATATTTGATTTTCAATACATGTCTCGTATAAATGAATTCGAAGTTCTTCGCTAGCATAACACTGCTGCGTGTGAACGATTGACACACTTATTCTTTGTTGAGCGATATTTACCGATGATCGGACTGCACAAACATATTGATTTCTTGCTGGCTCGCGACCGAAGCTTAACCAGACTGTGTTTCCACGAAGATATGCCCTAAATTTGATTTTTAATACACGTCTCGTATAAATGAATGAGAAGTTCTCCGCTAACATAACACCACTACGTGTGAACGATTGACACACTTATTCTTTGTTGAGCGATATTTAGCGATGATCGGACTGCACAAACATATTGATTTCTTGCTGGCTCGCGACCGAAGCTTAACCAGACTGTGTTTGCACGAAGATATGCCCTAAATTTGATTTTTAATACACGTCTCGTATAAATGAATGAGACGTTCTCCGCTAACATAACACCGCTACGTGTGAACGATTGACACACTTATTATTTGTTGAGCGATATTTAGCGATGATTGGACTGCACAAACATATTGATTTCTTGCTGGCTCGCGACCGAAGCTTAACCAGACTGTGTTTGCACGAAGATATGCCCTAAATTTGATTTTTAATACACGTCTCGTATAAATGAATGAGACGTTCTCCGCTTGCATAACACCGCTACCTGTGAACGATTGACACACTTATTATTTGTTGAGCGATATTTAGCGATGATCGGACTGCACAAACATATTGATTTCTTGCTGGCTCGCGACCGAAGCTTAACCAGACTGTGTTTGCACGAAGATATGCCCTAAATTTGATTTTTAATACACGTCTCGTATAAATGAATGAGACGTTCTCCGCTAGCATAACACCGCTACGTGTGAACGATTGACACACTTATTATTTGTTGAGCGATATTTAGCGATGATCGGACTGCACAAACATATTGATTTCTTGCTGGCTCGCGACCGAAGCTTAACCAGACTGTGTTTGCACGAAGATATGCCCTAAATTTGATTTTTAACACACGTCTCGTATAAATGAATGAGACGTTCTCCGCTAGCATAACATTGCTACGTGTGAATGATTGAATGAAATCAGAAGCATGGCGTCTCTCTCAGTTAAGAATGTATTGTATTTAGAATCTATAATATATCGTTGATTTGAATGAAATCAGAACCATGGAGTCTGTCTCAGTTCAGAATGTATTGTATTGTATTTGCCATTTTTACCGTTTGTCTTACGTCAGCGCACGTGGCGTGACGTCACTTCAGGAGGCGTGGTTAAGTGCCCTGTACGGAGGGGTCAATTGGTCCATCAATCCCGCAACTCTTGTGAGGATAAGCGGCTAAGAAAATGGATGGACAGATAACTGTTGATTGACAAATACAACACCATTAACTATTTGCAATTTTCACACTTGGAAACGGTGCAATGTGCATTGAACTGTGTGTGTCTACATTGCATATTTTTTTTTCATGTGGTACACAACTTATTCAAATTTTTTTTTAATTATTGCAACATACTTGCTAAATGCTGCTTCACCATGTTTGCTTTGGACTGTGAACTCCATTATTAGACCTGAGTCACAATAGCACTCCCCAAATTTACATTGTCCCCTTTAAGATTGCATCTGAAAAGTTCACAGTCATCACGTCGGCTGCCAGGAGAAATAGTGGGCGGGGCCAAGCAACGATCCAGTCATAACAAGAACTCTATTAGAACACAGAAACATCAACAAGACGAAATGTAAACAAATGTCCAACGGCGCAGTGGCCATCTTGCTAAGACAGTGTCTGGGTCCCCGCGGATACGTCGGGCCAGCATGATGTCGCGGGGCAACACGGTGACCCGCTTGGCGTGGATGGCGCACAGGTTGGCGTCAGACAAGAGCAACACCAAGAAGGCCTCGGCCGCCTGGAAGGAGCACAAGATGACGTGAACACGCCGCCGCCTGAGGGCTGCCATTCAAACGCAAGCTGCTCTGTTCAGAGTTGTTGAACGCCTTGACATCCATATACCACAAAATAAAAGCTGTCGTTCATCATTGGTGTCATATTCATCTTTTGATCTGAAACCCAAATGTCTTCCATATACAAGCCGTGCCGTTCCAATACTTTTGGATGGGCCCGTATAAATGATGTCACAATCATGAATTGCCGACGTGGGTAGAGATGTTTTATGCCAAAAGGCGCCAATACTGTCTGGCTTGGGTCTTCTCGCGGTATGACAAACAATGGCAAGAAGTCTTTGGAAGGAGATGATTAGATGTCCCACCGCCAATGTGACATCACACAAGTTTCGCTCTTGCAGGCTGTCTCCGAGTCATCGGAACCAAAACTGCGGAAGGGCACACCAAGCGAGTGGCTGTTGAACGGGAGGCCCGCTGCTCATTTCACGAGATGACCAAACCCAGCTCCGGGTTGGGAATATTACAGAATCTCCCTCAATAGCCGACCTGTGCCCCCCCTTTCCTCAATTTGGTCAACGTGGTCGTGACATCGTAGGTCGAGCAGCCAATGAAAAAGGCCATTTTGAGACCGCATAATCTTTATCATAATTAGCTGACCTTGGGCCGCATCGTTCGGTGTGAGGCGGGCTCTCATTTGCCCTTTTGAGCATTGTAGCTGTGAGCTTACCTCCTGAACCGCCATCAGAGCCAAGTCCTGCCACCTGTAGGAGCCTTTGCCGAACCCCTGGCACACTTCACGGACCTGAGGGGAGGGAGGTTGGCGGAGGCGCTCATTTTATCGCGAGCGGATAACGGGCGAGCCGAGCGACGCCTCACCAAGCGAGCGAACGGCGCCTTCCTGAGGAGAAGCTCGGTGCTCTTCTGGTACTTACTTTTACATTTGCTCATTTTGGTCGTTCTTTAAGCCTCAACAGCTGTCTAAAAATACGCTTTATAAATATGATTATTATGTGACACTTGTCATTTAGATCACACACACTAATTTGTATGAGCGCATACAATATTTCTAAAGGCGCTTCCTAGTTGTGTGTGTGTCCATGTGGTGTTGCAGCCTTGATTTGACTTTTTTGCATTGTATTAGAGATGAAAGTGGAGTTTAGTGAAAATTCCTGAAAATACAAATGTGAGTACTTGGGGGGTCCAGGGGCATGCACCCCAGGAAATTTTTGAAAAAAATGGATGGCTGTGGTGCATTCTGGCAATATCTGTGAACCAAATCCAGACAAAAATTTAAAGTAAAATTTCCAAGTCCTGACCCAAAAAAAAAAAAAAAAAAAATTGGGCAGATGTTCCCCAAGGGC
Source organism: Syngnathoides biaculeatus (assembly GCF_019802595.1). Taxonomy (NCBI): domain Eukaryota; kingdom Metazoa; phylum Chordata; class Actinopteri; order Syngnathiformes; family Syngnathidae; genus Syngnathoides; species Syngnathoides biaculeatus. Next base: position 64,973 of record NW_026907532.1, read on the forward strand.
CAAGTCCAGATTTTTTTGCCCCCCATGTCCCTATCACTGGATAGCATTTGAGAAGCACTGCATTAGAGGAGGATATGTAAGGTCATTGCTGGTGTAGTGGTTAGGAAAGCTTCCTTCTAACCAGTTTCCCTGAGTTCAATTCCCAGGCAATACATTGGTTTACAATGGCCTCAAGTTGTATCAACTGTATGTATCTCTGTGACTGGTCATTGGAGGTGGTGACCTTTTTTCCCCAGTGGCCCTTGCATCAGCGCTCCGTTACTTGGGGCTATTGACAACGGTCTACAGTCCCTAAGCCGATCGGGATAGAGCACACAATATGGGGTTTCCCTGAGCGAATTTGGCTACACAACACAATGCGCATTTATACACTGTAAAAAAGAGAATCCTTCTACACTGTGAAAAATTATAACCACGCACAGATACACACAAAGGCTGCGGAAAATTAACCGTGTTCAAGTTAGGGAACACTGGATTTCAGAACACGGATGGTTTATTCAACAAATCACAAAACTGCAGAACATTGTCTTGAACACTTCACAAATATAAGTTATATAACTATCTAAACAGTCGCTGAAACATGGAATGTGAATGAAGGTGAGGGAGAAGAGAATTTAAGAATGAAGCAAAGCTGAACTAAATATATTTAAGGAGAAACATGAACAAAAGCAAGAGGGAAAGAAAAAAGGGGAGAGGAATTACTGGTGCAATCCAGTGTGTGGCTCCTGCTGTTGTCGCCTGAATATGGATGGAGAAAAAGTAAGCTCTGGGAGTCGCTGCCGGGGTTTCCGTGGCGTTGTGTTGCAGGTGCTTGCTGAGGCGGGCGTGAAACCTGAAGACCTTTCGGGCCATGTCCACGCTGGCCAGGCCATCAATGAAAGTGCTAAGGTGAGCGTACACGAGAGACTGTGTACGAGAACATTCAAACACAAAGCATCTTATTTTTTATTTTCATGCAAAACAAAGTACACGCATGGAAAATACATATTTCTATTCTATGTTTACTAATATCGGGGCGGCACAGTTGCTCAGTTGGAAAGTATTGCCCTCACAGTTCTGAGGTCCTGGGTTCAATCACAGACCCGCCTGTGGCCAGTTTGCATGTTCGCCCCGTGCCTGCGTGAGTTTTCTCCAGGCACTCCGGTTTACTCCCACATCCCAAAAACATGCATCATTAATTGGATACTCTAAGTTGCCCCTAGGTGTGGCTATTTGTCTCTATGTGTGCCCTGTCATTGATCGGCAACCAAGACTGAGTCCTTACTTTTGTCATTTCCGACCATTGTGCTCCCGATTCAAGTAAGTCCTGGAGCGTCTGCCACAATCACTACTGCTCCCTGTACTGGCCAACCAAGGTCTCACTTTTGAGCAGGGAGCAATTCAATTTCCACAAACCCCTCCAAAACGTCACACCAGTGAGGATTTGTAAAGTGCAGGATAAAATCAGGCATTAAAGTTGCACCCGCAGATGAGCAGTCCCGTGTTAAAATATAATCTATTCGAGGGGCTTTCGAGTTGTCTCCACTGAACCAGGTAAAACCTTGTTTTCTCGGATGCATCACTTTAAAACAGTCTTTTAATTTAAAAACCTGACACGTTTTGAAATAAGATATATGTTTTGTCAACTTTAAAATCATCCCCAGCTCCTTTTTTGTCCTCTCTTCTTCACGTGCAGTAAAAATGTCCTCCCATAATAAGTGGTGTCCTACCCAGCATAGAAGATTGTAAATTCTCTCAAAGATCATACCTGTCATTGTTTTCATTAAAACCAAAAATATTTAAGAGAGTTAAATCGTGGCCCAAAAATGTTTAATGTGCAAGTAGTGCTCTTCCAAGTTTAACCACTGTGCTCCCCTTTACCTCAACGTTATTTATTAATATAGCCACTCCATCATTTTTATTTTCATTTGACCCACTCCAAAATGACGGGAGTGGCCACATATCTTCCAACTCTTTGGAATATTTTAAAAAGGGTAAACCACATTCTTGGATTAAAAACACATCGGATTTAAAAGTTTGAAGAAATGATAAAACACTTTGACCTCTGAAATTAGATTTTATTCTTCTAACATTTATTGTTGATACTCTTAGGGTCATAGGAATTATTTTAAAAGTTTAAAACGTGCAAGGCATCTCCAATTAAAAGCTGTTAAAAGGGAGCCTGTTCTGGTATTTCTCGGGATTTAAGATCTTCTTTTACATCAGTAGTTTGAGCCTTTTCAATGTTTTTATTTTTGACTCTTGGTGTTGGTCTTTCCTGCAATCTTTTATTCATTGTGGTTTTGGTGTTGACCGTAAAACAATGTTTAAAAAGGACAGTTCGTTTGGTGAACCTGAGGGAAATATTCTTGATTCATTTGAGCTGTCTGAATTTGGGGGCTTTCCTCTTTTTTTCTGAGCCTCGAGAGGACTCAGAGGAGAGTTCTGATTTAAAAATGTAATTCCAAAAGACCCATACAATATTTTGAAAACTAAATTTAAGTGTATTTGTTCATTTTATGTAAAACCAACACTTTAAGAGTACCATAAGTCTCTAAATTCAATTAAATGACATTATGATATTGCTAATCAATGATGACAAAAGTACTTCTTACCATTAATGTGACTTCTTTGATGATGGCTTTGTCATCTGTTTCATGCTTCATTGAATTCAACTTCATGCAGCCTTTGAGACTTCCATCCATTATGGGTGAACATAGGTTGGTCTTAATGTTTTTTTAAATGTGAGACTTTTCATATGCATAGGTCGAGCCAAACATTCTCAGTACAGCAATACTCACACGCCGCAGTGTGTGGTATGTGACGGGAAGTGTGTTCCAAGTTTTCACAATGAGCTGGTCTGCAGGTTAAATTTTTTTCATTTCTCCCCACTTATGTGCGCTCGCCAACAATGCTTGCCAACCGAGACATGTTTTTATGTCTAAAAATATCTGATGGTGGGCGGCACATAAGCACGCTGTCATTATAAATGACATTGAAAAGCTGTGTAAGGATTCTAACAATTGTATGAGTGTAGACCTTTAAGAGCGGAGGGAGGTGGTGCAAGGTACACTCTGAAGAAGAGTGTAAGGCCGTGCATCATGTGCAAATGCAAAGTGACAATGCTTGGGTGAAGATGTCAGGTCTTTTAAGGATCCAATAGAGTCCCGTTGCCTCAATTCAATTTTCGCATATTACCGAGAGGTGGATGGCTGAGAAGCTCAATCAAAGACACTCCCAGTGGGTACATTTGGATATCTGATGAATCATTTGATAAATGTCATCCACTCCAAAAGCCAGTCGCCCAACGTGGAGCTCGAATCGACGATCCTGAGATTAAGAGTCTCATGCTCTACCGACTGAGCTAGCCGGGCATAGAAAGCGTGACACACATACATCTTGTGGTACCTTTGCTGTTTAATGCTACTTCAACTTCATTTGACAGCATCCCTATTACCATGGAGATGGAGTGTATAAATGCACACATTTTCACTTACACGCATACAGACACACACTCACCACTCACACACATCCATAAACACACACACATAGAGTGAGTGAAAACATGAGAATCCACTGGATCACATGCCAAAATGCGAACAAGCTCAGAAGGTATAATGGACCTGGGCCAGACGATCCATGTTGACCCACCCGGGCATCCAGCAGATGTTGATCTGACGAGAACAATCATAACAGCTGTCTACCCAGTGAGTCATATATTACAAAAACGAAACGAAACGTGTTTGCAATTTTTTACAGTGTTGCAGGCTTTTTTTTTTTTTTAAGTGTATGAATGTGTATTGTGTTCTGTAGCCAAATTCGCGAACGGAAGCCCCACATTGTGTGCTCTATCCCAATTAGCGAAGGGACTGGAGACCATTGTCAATCAGCCGACGTAACAGAGCGCTGACCCAGGGGTGGCCAGGAAAAAAAAAAAGCCTCCAGTTCCAATGATCACCACAAGGGTATGATCCACTCCATACAAGGTGAGATTGTGGGAAAGCAACGCATTGGCTGGGAATCAAACCCAGGTCAATTGCTTGGAAGGCAACTATACTAACCACTATACCACCAATCCCCTAATATGTTTCCGACTGCTATAAAGATGACGTCCAAGTTTTGGTTTCATTCCTTGGAATAAAACACATCCATCCATTTTCCAATTTGTCCTGCCAAGGGTTACTGGAGTGCTCTCGTCTTTCCCAGCAAACTTTGGGCAAAAGGCGGAAATTGTTGATCTTCTTGATCGACAGTTTAATGCCGACCCAGCCTCTTACATTGTTTCGGTGGAGTGTTGGTGCAAAGTCCTGCAGGTTCTCCTTTCACCCTCACCAGTCAATAGATTGAGACAGACAGCTTTCAAGACAGGTTGTCAAGACAACGTGTGATTGTGTTGTGGTTAGTACTCTACGTTTTGGCTGCAGCAACCCCACTTCAGTTCTGGGTCCTGGCAGGAATGCATCCCTGCAGTTGCAATTTTTTCGTACTGCTGCTTTTGAACAGTGCGTGTGAGTAACAATAATACACATGGGCTTGCAGACAATTTCTCTTGACCGTTGGGGTAGTGGCGTAATGGACAATGCATCTGACTTCAGATCAGAAGATTCACTGTTCAACTCCTCGCTAGCTTGATCACATGTAAATTTTAAAATCTAATTCTAAATCTTTCAAATCTCATTACGGTTTGTTTGACATGTTCACTCTGGATTTGAAATGAAGGCTATCACATTTGTACAGTCGTTATTCATCCACAACTCTAGAGTTTATTAAAAAAAAAAAAAAAAGCTCTCAAATTCCAAATAGCTAAATTGTGGTGGGCTGCAGAGGAGCTACCTTGGATCTCCCCTGTCGCCGACTCTGTTTTCACTCATGAGTTGTTTGGATGAAGCAAAAATGCAAATTTGTGCTGATCCTTCTACACCACATTTATGGAGGAAATAATATTTTACAGCTAGCCAAGGTTCTAATTTCTGAGTTGAATTTAGCCTTCGATTGGATGTGAAATAAATGTGGATCAAAAATCTCAAACATGAAAAATCTATTGTTCTGGGATCAAGTCGAAAATTGTATTCTTTACTTAGAATTAAGATGAATTTGTCGGATGAATGTACTGTATAGAACCAGTATATAAGATAAAATTTTTCGTTGGAAAAGGAAGTCAGTTTTAAATGGGCAGAGTATATCGACAGAATAATTAAGAAAATGGTTACTGACATTTTATGGTGGGAAGATGCCGAATTTTACTCAGTATTTTCTGGGCCGGCGGCACGGTGGATCAGCTGGAAAAAGCGTTGGCTTCACAGTTCGACCCCGGCCCCGCCTGTGTGGAGTTTGCATCTTCTCCCTGTGCCTGCGGGGGTTTCCTCCCACATCCCAAAAACGTGCAACATTAATTGGACACTCTGAATTGCGCCTAGGTGTGATTGTGAGTGCGGCTGTTTGTCTCTATGTGCCCTGCGATTGGCTGGCAACCAGTTCAGGGTGTATCCTGCTTCCTGCCCGTTGACAGCTGGGATAGGCTCCAGCACTCCTCATGACTCTCATGAGGATAAGCGGCAAAGAAAATGGATGGATGGATGGATATTTTGGGCCACGTTTTTAACATTAGATCACCTGGTCCTCTGTATCAAAAGATCTGCTCAGTAAATTACAAACATCCCAGAGTTTCACCAAGACTCTGCTGTGTGAACGCGCTCCCCATGGAGCTATAACGAAATCCGCCATTCATTCATCGGGTGGATCGCATTGCAGAGCTTCTGAAGAAAACAAAAGGCAGTGGGACATGATTCCATAGCAATGAGAAACGGTGCATGGATATAACAGCTCAGCACACACTACAGTCCACATTTGGAGTTACTGTAAGCCATGATACTCGCAATGTGAGTTTGCCTCGTTTCAACTCGTCAGTGTCTACATTCTACCCCAAGCTAGCATAAAGGCAGCAATGCTAACGTTCACCGAACAAGTCAACGAGATTGAGAAAAAATACCCAGACGAACCTCTTATTATTGATGATTTTAACCAAGCTAAACTCAACCACGAATCCCGAAATACTAGCAAGGCATCGAATGTCGGATAACAGAAAATAACACTTTGGATCACTGCTATACCACAATAAAGAAACGCATATCGTACCATTCCCCGTGCTGCCCCAGGTTGCTTTGATCACTACTTAATCAATAACCCTAACCCGACAGAGAGGCCAGAATTTAAGTGTGGTAATCCTTTGGTAAAATCAGTGAAAAAGTGGAGCAACGAGGTAAAATTAGAAATTCATAGCTGTTTCGACTGCACAGACTGAAGTTCAGAGAGCAGCTTAGATCAGAGTATTTTTTTTTCCAATGTGATTTCTGCAGGAGGACAAACATGACACAAGGATTCTTAACGTGTTCTAATGGTGTAAAAATGTGTGGAATAAATATTCGATCCCAACATTTCTGTCAACGAAGATATGTGTCAGAGCCTGCGACAGGTGCTGATTTGAGCTCGGCGTAGCAGGCGGCTCTCACAAAAAAGTGGCGCATGTGTGATGGATTGCAAATGGGATAATGCAGAAGTTTGCCTACACATCTGCTTCGCAATGACAAGTTGTCCAGTTGTAAAAAAAATGACGTGGAATGATTTTCCAGGGAAGGCCTGCTACATCTTCAGCAGAGTTGGGAGTGAAAACTTGAAGAAATATGTTTGGAGTATTGGCCCTCTTGGATCAACATACATGTGCAAGCAGATATTCTAAAATGAACTCCATCCATCCATCCATCCATTTTCTTCACTGCTTATCCTCCCGAGGTTCGGGGGGAGCGCTGGAGCTTATCCCAGCTGTCAACAGGCAGGAGGCAGGGTACACCCAGAACTGGTTGCCAGCCAATCGCAGGGCACATGGAGACAAACAACAGTTTTGATCGACTAACATCCTTCAAAAGCCAGGTAAATATTACACTGGAGACGTCCCTGGGTGGGTTTGAATCATCAAACTCTCAATTCTCCCTGGGTGGCACTGTGAAGCAGCGGGAAAGCCTTGGCCTCACAGTTCTGAGATCCCGGGTTCAATCCCAGACCCACCTATGTAAAGTTTGCATGTTCTCCCCTGTTCCTGTGTGGGTTTTCTCTGGGCAGTCTGGGTTCCTCCCACATCCCAAAAACATACAACATGAATTGGCCCATCTAAATTGCTCCGAGGTGTGATTGTGAGTGCGACTGTTGGTCACTATGTGCCCTGCGATTGACTGACAATCAGTTCAGAGTGTACCCTGCCTCCTGCCCGTTAATAGCTGGGATAGGATCCAGCCCTCCCCGTGACCTCTTATGAGGATAAGCAGCAAAAAATATGGACGGATAATCGACTGTGAATCCAAAAATGCTAAATATACTTGTATATTAGTGTTGATTTCATGGGGGACAAAAACAAAGCAAATTTACTGATTTCAAAGATTTCTTTTTACCTCATGTCAACAAATTCATCCATTTTAAAAGAGCTGTAAATTATCCATCAATCCCTCCATTTTCTTTGCCACTTATCCTCACACTTATATTTTATATATATGTATATACATATTACATTTTCTTCTATTAAATACGCTTTGGACTCATTTGAGAACAATGCATGTTTAAAAAAAAAGACTATCGGGGAGAGGTTTACCGAAGTTTGTATCTTCTTTGGTATCTTCACCCACGGGACCAAGTATGACTCCCAGTATGAGAGCAACTTTTTACACTGTATTCCAATAGTTTGGCTGTTTGGGCTTTGATCTTCATGCAGAAAATATCCAACATATTGTGCTTGGGAAAAAAAAGATAATTTTGGAAAGAAGAAGTTATGAGAAAGCTCCATGTATTTATACTGAACTCTGACATATACTGTAAATATCGCCAATATTTATGTAGAAATAAAAAGAGTCCCTGAATCGATCCTGAACCCTTCCATTTGGCCACAAGTTGAATAAAACAATCACTGGAGGCCTGGTTCGGTGGCCTCAGGATCGCTTCTCTGCTCTTTGCAAATGATGTGGTTCTGTTGGCTTCTGTTGGCTTCATCAAGCCGTGATCTATAACGCTCACTGAAGCAGTTAGCAGTCATTTTCCAAACAATCGGAGGACCAAATGACAAATGCGACGACAGAACTTTCAATCCCCCACACCCCTCCCAGCGCCATTAGAGCTAAATCCAACATAAAATGAATTCTCTACTGGTCTAAATAGCATATTTTCTCCTACATGTTGGGCCTGAGGTTCATATCTCAGTGGTTGAAGCATTAGTCTAGTAAACCATCGTGAGTTGATTTCTCACTGTATCCTCTAAATTACATTTATGTTTCCTGTACATTCCCCTCTATTCAAGTACAGAATAAGAGCTTTGTTTGCTTGCTCTGCATGGTGGATCAATTGCCACCTTCTCCATTTGGCTTTCTGTTCAGCTTCTACGTTTGCTGTTAATAGAAATGTGAATTACCTCAAGTGTTTGAGCACCCATTTTGAAAGTGAAAGTACTGGAATCAATACTTCCATTCTCGATTTGACTTCAGTTTGTCTGTTGAATTTTCTTACTCTTATCGTGTATTATGACACGCTGTGGCGACCCCGAAAGGGACAAGCCGAAAGAAACTTACTATAAGATAAATATGTTGTGTATTTGTGTATTATATAGAGCTTGTGCACGTGATGTCACAGTTTGCACGGCGCTATGTTGCCGGTCAAACCAAGCTGCTCTGCACTGCGGGAGCTGTTGAACCAGAGGAGATTTTTCAAATTGGCAGTTGTCCTGTTGGTTGCCACAACAGATGAGACAAATATTCAAAGAGATCATTCTATAGAATACCAGCTGAAAAGACCAGAAAATATCGATGGATTTCAACAATTAAACATGATGGATGGTGCCCAACCAAAATACACACATGCCTGTGGAACGATCACTTCATTTCAGGGAGGAATTATTCTTCACAATATCAAATTACCAAGAAGTATTTATCATGCCAAGAAGGTTCGTTTGAGAACAATGCATATTTAAAAAAAGAAAATACTTACACATGAATTTTTTTAGTGGACAGATCAGTGAAAAGAGGATCCCCCCCCCAGTTGGAAGTTAATTGAGGGAATTTAAACACACGTCTTGCACAATATTCCTCACTCTGAGAAAGACTCAAGAAAAGTGGCATTCATGGAATTAGTTCTAAAGCCTCCACGATGATGGAACATTTTGGATTGAAGCCTGATGAACGCAGCCAACCTGCTCCCACCAGTCAGCTGATAAGTAAAATGAAACAATGCAAATACAAATATGACAGCGTACAGTACATGATGCACGTGTGATCACATTACATAAAGTATAGCATTACTTACTATTGTAATAGATGCCATTGAATATGGGGACAACGCCTCCAGACTTTTGAAAACTACCGGGCAGCGTGATCACTCGCCTTAAAGTGCCACTGACATGAAAATCAGTTTAAAATAGGGATTTTTATCAAAAATAAACATAACATTAATCACTTTGATGATAATATCAATCAGAAAAAGTGAGCTGGGAGTATTTTATAGAGTTCCGTCATTCTGACTCGATACAATTTGCATCAGAGTGGTGGCCACTTTTGTCTGTCACGTCATATGCAGGCATCACGATGGATCCCTGGCACTGAAAACACGCTGTACCGAATGCAATGGCAGACGAAAGAGAGCGATTTACTGATTTTTCTAATGCCCCTTCTAAGACTGATGCTCTTTTTGAGGAAGAAAACAGCGAGTGAAGCGACCATGACATTTTACCATATCGTTTCAAGTCATATTTAGAGGATAAGGGGAAAGCAGACTCCCCGACATATGCAGAAGAGTGGGCAGATGAGGAGGACGAAGGACCCGATGAAATATTCAAATGACTGGGCCGTAATTGTTCGATTTCCTAACCCTTTTACAAGTCTTGTGTATGGCGCGTATTCAGGAGGACCCATGCCGGGCGAAGTAAATATGAATTTTTGGAAATTAATCTAGACCTGTGTCTATATTTTCTATTTTAGTTGTTCATTCCTTAATCTTCTCTTTATTTTTCCTTTCTTATGTACTTTATTACTTTCGTACTTTATTAAGTTATTATGACACGGATCTTTTGTTACGTTCTGAGAGAAGGACCCTATTACGTCATCAGACGGGGATTTGTGGAATGTTCCTATGAGGATGAGGATGGCTGTCGACAGAGCTTCTTATTAATGCTGCTGCTGTCGGACAGGGACACAAGGACAGCACACGGACGCCACATTGCCTTCCGTCTTTTGGACATTTCCCTAACATTCGCTGGAAATAAAATTTGCCTATTTGGAACTTTCGTTCGACTATGGTGACTATACGTCGTTCGGCCAGTTAGCTTGTGTTACACTGTCTTTGTACTTCTATTTTGATATTGTTTTGTGCTGTATTGTATTGTGTGTGATTAAATTGTCTTAAACGCAGTACAAGGCCTTTGTTATATTTTACTGGTTTGACCAAGGGGCACTATTTGAAATTCACACGTAACATCACGTAAACTGTGAGACAAATTAGTCCCCCCACCCTATTATTTTTTTTTACTAGCTCTATACACACCTGCCTGTCATTTGAAATGTACAATGCACTTGTGCAATCAATTTTTCATGACAAAATGGGATTTTTGGAAACGTGTGAAGACTGAATCCTTCCTTCGGAGTATCAGAGCAATATCCAACAACACAGCGAGCTGGCATTTTGGCAAAAACGCAGAAGAAAACAGCTAAATTCTCGTCTGTACAAGAGGTAAATACACTCGATCCTGCGACTGAAGTCTCCATAATGTGTCACTTCCGGCTTCTTCTTGAACCCCTCAGAGTCCACAGATTTTTCATGGCGCGAGATTAAAAAAATTTATGTACAGCAACATTCTGGCGTGTTGTGAACAAAGGGATGATTCCATTCATGACACTTTTTTTTGGGTTCACAACATACTAATATTTGTGTTTTGGTGTCAGTGAGAATTTAAAGGAAGACTTTGTCGAGACTATGAGGAATGGGAGCACACATTAAAAGTTAGTAGATGAGGGTTCAGTGTTTCTTTTAATGCCAAAGTTATCTGCAGATTTCACCAAGAAACATCTCTAAATTGGAAAAGTATGATTGAAATTCCTCTCTCTCTCTCTCTCTCTCTCTCTCTCTCTCTCTCTCTCTCTCTCTCTCAGACATTCCAATGAGCCCGGCTGGAAAACTGACAGCCAATCAGCATTTGCCACGCCTGCAGTGCTTCCTGTTCTGACCCCCCATTGCTCGGTGGTAAGTTTCACCGAACAGAGAATGTCCACTATCTGGCATTTTCCGGACGATTTTTGTGAAAAATAATGACAAACAAACAAAACAAAAATAACATGATGTACAATGTTAAAGCCTGTGCGGAGGTTAACATGACGTGTTATAGAGGGGGCGTGGCACTAACGACGAACAATAACAGTCCGATTAAATGGACCGCGGAGATTTGATGCTTTTCTGAGGAGTTGGTTTCAATGTATATTATACAGCAGGCGTGGCCAGATTTTTTTTTCCTTCCCCAAATTGTACTTTAAAAGCACTCCCTTTCTCGCGTTCGACCAGTGGCAGGGATGAGTTCCATGCTCGCATCGCCGTAATTAGTAACCGGGAAGTGTTGTATGCTTACACGTGTAGATATCCATCACTCCATTTTCTTAGCCGCACAATAGTCACAGGAATGCTGGAGCCTATCCCAGCTGTCAACGGGCAGGAGGCAAGTTTACACAGAATCAGACACGGGGAGAACATGCAAACTCCACACACGGAAGTCCGGGATTGAACAGGTGCGCCTCATAACGTATGTTGTTGCTTTATCGTACCAGCACGAGAGGCTATTTACCAGTAATGATTAAATCCGTGCAAATTTCCCAGTTGATGAATGAGCCTCAACTGTGACAGCCACACCTTTGTCGTGTCAGGTTGACCCCGCGGGAGGTTAAAGAACGACTAATTTGGGTGCATTTTCTCAGTTTTGGTGCAGAAAAAGTGAGCATCTTGGCTTAGCTAGACCGAATGGTCTGTAATGCTAAGCATCGGAGACGTCAGGGGCGGAGTCAAGGATGTTTATTCCGTGTTTGGCACATATCCAGATTTTGCTTGGATTTCAAATATGTTCTTTATTTTCAATTTTTATTTTCAATTAATGTCCAAAATACATGTAATAATATTATTACTTCACTTTGTAGGGTTTATTGTACATATGAATTTTGGGGAGTCTTCCTTTAAATAGATGGATTTCTTGATCAAGTGGATTCTTCCAAATTATAGATTAGAGATAGTAGGCTCAGCTGGTCAAGCGTTTGTCTCCCACTTCTGAGGTCCCGGCTTCAATCCCGGACCCACCTGTGTGGTGTTTGCGTGTTCGCCGAGTGCCTGTGTGGGTTTTCTCCAGGCACTCCGGTTTACTCCCACATCCCAAAATCATGAATCATGAATTGGACACTCAAAATTGCCCCTAGGTGTGGCTATTTGTCTCTCTGTGTTCCCTGCGATTGGTCAGCAACCAGTTTAGGGTGTATCCCGCCTCCTCCTGCTCATTGTCAGCTAGGATAGGCTCCAGGACTCCAACGGCCCTTGTGAGGATAAGCAGCTAAGAAAATGGATGGATGGATTTACTCATATATACACTATGTATACATATAGTACGTACGTAAAATAGACATATACGTTTAATCTGCACAGTATATCATAGATATCCTGCAAATGAGTGCATTCAGACATACTGTACACTTCAGATGCACATCTAGCATACATTAAACACGTTTCATTATACTAGGTTAAAATATGACTCCAACACATCTCCCACTTCTGTCGAAGTGTGTGGAGCTGCTTGAATAGACCCTGACTGAGTGCCAGAGCTTTGTCGAAGTGGTGAGGAGCTGGAGAAAGAGCCCCCCTTTGTTGCTATAAATGTCTGATGTGTGTTTATTCAGGGAATTCCAATGATTTGTTTGTGTGCCGGCACACACTTCGAGGTAGTGATGGGTCCTATTATTTCCTGTTCCAATTATATCTCTCATGACAGTCTCTCTGATAACCTTGGCTGCAGTGGTCCAGTCTTCTGAAAGCTCCTCCTGTCCACTAATGGTCTACTCACCTCTTTTTGAGAAGCCGTACAACAGACTTCAAAAGTAGCTCTTGAGTTTTAAAAATCTGGGCACACTAATTTAGAGTCTACAATTCATGCATGTTTTTGGGATGTGGGATAAACCCGTGCAAACCCGTTATGAGAGAGACCGATTACGTGGTCCGCCACAAACTTTTTTTTTTTAGTAGCTGTATACACACCTCCCTGTGATTTGGAACCCACGAAGCTCTCGTCCTCTGCACCCATGCAATCCATTTTTCACAACGAACAGTGTCTCTTTCAAACTTATGAAGGGTGATTCCATTCTCCCGAGTGTTCAAGCAATGTCCAGCAATGTAATGAGCCGGCATTTTGGCTAACACGAAGGAACAACGAGCTACCTTCCCGGAGGTAAAACTAATGGAAACAAACGAGTCCACAAGGGGGCGACGCTGGCCTTTACGTCACTTCCTGCTTCTTCTTGAAAACAAATCCCTCGAGAGGATTTTCATGGCGGGAGTTACAAAAAGCTGTATACGTCAAAATCATGTTTTGTGGTGAAAAAACACATGGGACCATATTGGCTGTGGGTTTTTCATTAATCATATACCAAAAATCATCCATTTTATGGCACTTGAGCTTTAAGCGCCATTATCGCAGAGGATTGTATTTATTGTATGAAGTTGTTGTATTTTTAGAGTTCTGTTCTTAAAACAAAAAGAAAATTCACGTCAGAAAATGCCAAAAATTCCACTCCGACACACCCCCACTTTGAGGGTTTGGTCGTTCTTTTCAAAGTAAACCCGGTCATTTGTTCACATATCAAACAATATGTCCAGTACCTATGCCTTACTTTTTTAAAGTGTAATTCACAAAATTCAGTCACTAACAAAACAAGAATCGACAATGCCTGTAATAAATTCTCCATTGTATTCTCCAGAACTTTCAGAAGTCCCTGATGGTCTAGTGGTTAGGATTCAGCGCTTTCACCGCTGTGGCCTGGGTTTAATTCCTGGTCAGGGAAGGATGTTTAGTTGTTGTGTGTTCACATGGTTGACTTTTGATCTTGTGTCCCAAGCCCAGATAAATGCAGAGATTTGCTTCTGGAAAGACATCCGGGATAAAACTGTGGCAAACAAATATGAGTGTTCATCAAAAGAATACCATACCCGATCAGTCGTGGCCCGGGTAAACTACGCCCGTACCCGGCACCGTGATCCTGCAGGGCGTCGGTGGAAATTCAGCGACGGTGGGTCGAAGACAGAAGAAGAGGATGCATGCTCCTCCTCAAGGACTGCTGGGATTGGCTCCTGCGCTTTCTCAACCCTCATCAGGATACCGTAAGTGCCTCAGAGAATGGATGGATGAATGGATGTTTATTTGACCATCAATTAATGAAAGAGTGTATTTGGCATTCTGAATAAACAATGTCATCTTAGGGTTGCCATCATCACATGGCATAGCATCATAACTTTGAGTTGTTGTTGTTGTTGCTGCACAGCAACAACCATTCCATTCATCAGGCAAAAATATATCTGCCTTATCCCCACAGACCCACCAAATAGCTTTGAAATTTCCCAAAGTAATGATTCCTACTAATGTAAGATGTGTTACCTGCAATGTCACACGCTGGCAAGTCAATCCATCCATTTTCTTTGCCACTTATCCTCACGAGGGTAGCGGGGGGTGCTGGGGCCTATCCCAGCTGTCAACGGGCAGGGGGCAGGATACACACAGAACTGGTTGCCAGCCAATCGCAGGGCACATCGAGACAAACAACAGTCGCACTCACAATCACACCGACGGGACAATTTAGAGTCTCCAATTATTGTTATTGGGACGTGGGAGGAAACTCACGCAGGCACCAGTCCACCTTGACGTCAGAGGCTCCGCCCCCAAAAGGAGTCGTTTTTCAGGTGGTGGAAACTCGGTCAAAGTTCACTGCCTTTAATTAAAAAACACATCGAACAGGATACATATTTTATGGTACAGTTTAACATATATTTTCATCTAGATAAAATCATTTGCATTCGAAATTATGCAGTACAATCTCTTTGAAGTGGTACGCACACTGACGCGTGCACTGGGTTGGTTAAATCAGCGCAATGCATGCTCCGATGGACAGGTGTTGCCGGACACATCGCTACCTGGAAGTGTGTGCAGGCACTCACACAAGACATTGGAATTCCCTGAATAAACACACGTCTGACATTTTTTTCCAGTAACAAAGGGGGTCTCTTTCTCCAGTCCCTCGCCACTTGGACAAAGTTCTGGCACTCAGGGTCATTCAAGCAGCTCCACACGCTTCTATGGAAGTGGGGGATTGTTTTAATGTATGCTGCATGTGCATCTGAAGTGTACAGTATGTCTGAGTGTGCTCACTGGAGGATATCTATTGTAGATATCCTGCACAGACTGAAATATCACTACACACACACACACCACACACACACCACACACACACACACACACACACACACACACACACATATATATATATATATATAGGGTGGCACGGTGGTTCAGCTGGTAAAGCGCTGGCCTCACAGTTCCCAAAAACATGCAACATTGATTGGTCACTGCCTTTCCTTGTGGTTCAACTCCTCTTTTCTTGAACGCCTATTCTGTGTTAGCTATTTTATCTTATGTTGTGTTGATGTGTGTGAGATTAAATTGTCGCATTTTGCTGGTTTGAACAAAAGGGACTTTAGTTTAAATTCACACGTGACACAACGTGGGGGAATATTTGTTAAAGTATGTGGAAAATTTATTTTCTTTTTGAGGGATTTGAGGTATGATGCGGAGCGAGCAAACAAAACTGACAGAGAATACAAGAACACAGAAGAATCAACAAAGGATCACATATGTTTAAAAAAGACCACAGTGAGAACTGCATTCACAATCCCTGGTTTACAAGCCCAATGCTCTAACCACTGAGTTATGAGACCCGTCTACTGACTTTGTCAACCCAAAAACAACCATACAACTGCGCTAAAAAGCAGACCATCGTGGTAGAAACTTTCCTTTGTTTGGTGTGAAATGGATATAATCCAATATAGAAGATAGCCTTCACCTTATCTGTCAGAGCTAAAATGCCTTTTAGACTAGTAAAGAATTAGTTTTCTGGGATTGGCTCCAATGGGGCTGGGAGGGTTGTGGGGGATTGAAAGTTTGGTTTTATCTAATTTTTCATGTGGTCCTCCGATAGTTTTGAATGATGCTGATCATTCTGGATGCACATTGAGTGAGAGATATTTGTCTATTGTGCATCCATCCATTTTCCAACCCACTTGTCCTCACAAGTGTCACAGTCGTGCTGGAGCCTTTCCCAGCAAACTTTGGTCGGACGACACCCTGAACTGGTCGCCACTCAGTCACATTGCAAATGTACACACACAACACACACACACACACACACACACACACACACACACACACACACACACACACAGACAGACACACACACACACACACACATGAACAAACAAGTATACTTTGTTACCAACTATGTTTTGCTCTCCCATCTCCTTTTTGTAACATCTATGTAAATGAGGGGTGTTTTGAAACCAAATGCTGAGGAGAGGATAATCAGAGAGTGCAGTGGTGAATTGTACCAGAGAGTTCTTCTCTTCGCGAGCTGTCAAACTTGAATTTGTGTCTTTGCTTCCTTTTTGTCCTGTTTAATGTATGTCGAATTGGTAAACCTGACATTTATTTAGCCCTTCGAGCCGGATCTCAAGATACCTGAGGTTTCAAGGGGCTGAGCCGACGTCCAGGCACAGACCGTGGCCCCAGCACTTGAGACCCTTCACGGGACTGGGCCTCGGCTTTGTGACTGGAGACTGAGGGTTGACGGGAAGCCAAAGGAAGTAAAGACATCTATGGTGAGTAGGAAACACACACTCATGAGGATGAGAATTTGCGCATCTGGGCAACTGCGGCAGAACCAAACCTTGAGAAAACTCGTCCCTATCGAGCAGACAAATTGGTCTATAAAACATGGAAAAGTGCAGCGTGTGTCCTGTACGTAGTTGAGCTCTGTGAAATGTGTGCTCGCGGGCCATAGTTTGCCCACCCCTGGACGACTGGCACTTCCTAAAGTGATCTTGCACAAGTTTTTTAAGGTACGAGCAATCATTTAGATGATTTGTTTTTACTTTGACTGACTGGTGTAAACTTCATCCAATGTTTATATGATGCGTGCAAACTCAATTCACTTCACAATAAGCAGCAGTTTGGAAAATGTCAAATTCATCCCAAGAAAAAAAAAATGCTGCCTTGAACTCTTTTCATGCTACTCCAAATTTTCTGCTGAACAAAACAAAACAGAATTAAATGTTGTTTTTCAAAAAAACAGCCAAACAACTGTGCAAGTGGAAATTAAATTCACCCTCTCAAAACCGTCAAATAAACAACTATTGAAATCTTACATGTTACAATTAATTTACTTTTTTCTTGAACAAGGAAATGAATAGAAAAATTCCTGACAGGTGTTTGATTCATGTTTAGATCAATAAATATGCTGGTTCAATTCAGAATGGCTAAAGTTCACAGTGAGCCAGCTCTACATTCTCATTTGCTGACTCCCACGTCAATCACCAGACCATGCTCTACCTTTAAAAGACAGATTGAAAGGCAAAGAAATTATGGTGTGGAATGTGAACACAAGAGGACATTGTTGTATCCATCCGTCCATCCATCTATCCATTTTTAGCCGCTTATCCTCACAAGTGTCGCAGGACTGTTGAAGCCTATCAGAGCTATCTTCAGGCAGGAGGCGGGGTTCACCCTGAACTGGTTGCCAGCCAATCGCAGGGCACATGGAGACAAACAACAGTCGCACTCAAAATCACATTTTGGGGCAATTTAGAGGCTCCATGGAATGCATGTTTTTGGGATGTGGGAGGAAACTGGCCTGCCTGGAGACAACCCACGCAGGTATGGGGAGAACATGCAAACTCCACACAGGCGGAGCTGGGCTCTGATCCCGGTCCTCAGAACTGTGAAGCCAACGCTCGACAGCTGCTCCACCGTGCCGCCTCTTGCTTAGATAGTAGAAATAAAAAAAAAAATAATAATAAAATAAAATAAAACGTGCATTCATTTGTTTGGTGATATTGGACTGCTTTTATTTCGAACACTACTGTATATACGTTTTGGATATATATATATATAATATATATATATTATATATATATATATATATATATATATATATATATATATATATATATATATACTGGATATAAGTAATGGTTCAAAATGGGATTGTGTGGAGATCGAGATTTGGAAGGTGTGACAGAGTATTGAGTAAGTTTCACGATAAGTACCAACAATAAGCGACATTCTTAAGTTTGGGATCACTTTCATCTCATACAGACCAAATAATGTTTCATGCAGTGTTTTGCAGATGTATAATGTGTTCATAATTGAATTGTATTTTTAATCTTTAAATGGTTGGAAGAATGACAATTGCCTGTCGACGTGGTGTTTGCTCCACACACAGAAGTTGTTTTATTGCAAATATGCTGAGACATTTGCATGCCAGACAATATGAAATAGAGACCAAGCAAACGTGTGCCCCTTTCCAGACTGAAAATCCTGAAGTGGCAATAAAATACGTGTATGTATGTTGCGCATGTCCAGTAGAAGTGAATCGAGGAAGTGACCGACTGCCGGAGAGGAGACAAGTTTTTAGTGCCCACAATTTTTAACTACAGAAGAAGACCAAAAGAAATCCTGCTAGCAGAGGGTGGTTTCAATTCAACGACGTCTGGATTATGAGCCGAGGACACTTCCGCTGCTCCACTCTGCTGTACCCTCAACTTCTTTGTATCTACTTTTGTACCCGTCTGAAAGGAATTCGGCTCCGCTGTCTCATGCCTGGATCAATCGCACTCACACTCACACCTCAGAGCAATTTAGAGTCTCCAATGAATACTTGAATGTTTTTGGGATTTCCACACAGGTAGGGGAGGGGATTTGAATCCCGTTCCTCACAACTATGAGGCCAATTCTCGACAGCTGCACCACCGTTGTTTGAAAAGTTGCAATAAAAAATAAAATGAAACTGTGCATTAATCTTGTTAGTGACATTGGTCTGCAATTATTTTGAACAGGACTGAAAATTATTTGCATCCCAGTGGTTCAAAATAGGATCGTGAGGAGATCAACATTTAGAAAGTGAGAGTGATCATGTTTCATGATGAATACCAAAAATAAGCGACCTTTCTTCACTTTGGGATCAATTTTATTTCTTACAACCAAATAATGTTTCATGCAGTGTTTGGAAGATGTATAATATGTTCAATATTTAATTGTATTTTTAATCTTTAAATCGGTCAAACTTGATCAATTGCTTGCAGGTTTGGTGTTTACACGGCACACAGAGACTGCCGTTGTGGAATATGCTGAGATTTGCTTGCTCGACATGATGACATGCAGACCGAGCAAACCAGTGACCCTGTGCAGAAAATTCTGGCAGAAAGCTGCAGTACATGTGTAGATGTCTCCAGTCAAAAGTGCATTGAGGAAGTGGCCCGCAGTCACTGAGAAGATAAGCTTTTGTTTCACACTGAAGAAGAACAGAACCTCACATTCTGTTAGCAGAGGATGGTTTCGATCCATCTACCTCTGAGTTATGGGCCCAGCAAGCTTCCGCTGCTCCACTCTGCTGTACAGTCCAATTCGTTGTATGTACTTTCGTACCCACCCAAAAATAATCTGGCAGCTGTTTCGTGCCTGCATCAAACTCCAAGACACATTTGGTATTTGGTCAACTTTTATGATCATTGGTGTTTATCCGGTCAAATCAAAAGTGCTGATCAATAGTGGCACCTTTCTGGATACTTACACATTGATTTGAAATGGACAGATCATTGAAAAGAGGATTTTTTTTTCCCAACCGTAAGTGAATTGAGGGAATGAAAACACAAGCCTTAATTGCACAATTATTATCACTATGAGAAAGACTTTAAAAAGTGGCAATTATTCAGTAAGTTTGAAAGCCTCATGCCAGCACGATGATGGAACATTTTGGATTGAAGCCTGATGAACGCAGCCACCCTGCTCACACCAATCAGCCGATAAGTCAAATGCAACAATGCAGATACAAAAGTGACAGCCTACAGTATATGATGCAAGTGTGATCACATTACATAAAGTATATCTTTACTTACTATTGTAATCAATGTAGCCATTGAACGTTGACAACGCCTGCAGACTTTTGAAAACGACCGGGCGGCACAATCACCTGGGGCTGCCCTTGGGCCCACTGCGTTTCGTCGCGGCTTCACTTCTCAAACATTATCAAAGGTGGGATGTCTGTAAGAATATTCTCGCCCAGAAGGAAAAAAAAGCACCAACAACAACCCATTGCTCTTTTTCATCATAAGACACCTACAGTCAGATGCTCCCGTAAAATTATCCATCCCTTCGCGATGAATAATTTCAGAGATTTGATCATTAAAGTTTGATTTGTAATTGAAAAAAACACAAATATTTCTCTTTTTATAGGAAAACACATGTAAAGAGAAAGAAAAAAGATACAAGAAGGTTTATATTTTTATTTCTCAAATAAACGTTTTTGGGTTAAACACGTTTTGATCTTTGGTTTCTTTCTAGAATAGTTGTAGATTTTTTTTTTTTTTAATAAAGCACGGTGGACCACCTGGTAAAGTGTTGGCCTCACAGTTTTGAGGTCCCCGGTTCAGTCGCGACCCCGCCTGTGTGGAGTTTGCATGTTCTCCCTGTGCCTGCGTGCGTTTCCTCCGGGCACTCCGGTTTCCGCCCACATTCCAAAAACATGCAACATTAATTGGACACTCAAAATTGCCCCTAGGTGTGTGAGTGTGAGTGCGACTGTTTGTCTTGATGTGCCCTGAGATTGGCTGGCAACCAGTTCAGGGTGTACCCCGCCTCCTCCCCGTTGACAGCTGGAATAGGTTCTAGCACTCCCCGCGACCCTCGTGAGGATAAGCGGTGAAGAAAATGGATGGATGGAGTGTTTAAATGAGAGAAACCTGAGAAAAGTGGATAATGTGTTTCAGGGCCTTAAAACATATATAAGAAATGGGAAAAAATACTGTCAACAAAAAATAAATGTAAATGAAAAAAAATGAGAAAAAATACTGTGGATGAGAAAAAAACAACCTGTAAATGAAAACTTGAACTGTAAATGAAAACAAATACTATGAATGGAAAAAAAGCATCTTGTAACTTTTTCTCATGGGCTTCCGGGGACCCCTTTTTTATTCGGGGGGCGATCAGACAATCAGACAAATTCTCCCTGCCCCTTTTTTTTTTTTTGTGATCTCAAATAACTGAGCACTTGAATGCACCCTCTCTTTCTTTTTTTTTTTTTGGTGCAATGGGTAAATGTTACGTTGGGGGACCGTCCCTGGGTGGGTTCAAACCATCAACCCCTCAGCTCACAGCCAAACACAGTAACCAATTGCAACACAGAGACGTGCCGCGCCACACTTTTTTGAGCTTTTGATCTACTAACGTCCTACAAAAGCCAGGCAAACGTTACATTTTGGAGGCATCCCTGGGTGGGATCGAACCACGAACCTCTTGGTTAACAGCCGAACGTGCGAACCAATTTCGCCACAAAGACACACAAAGCTGTACTTTTTGGCGCTTTAGGTCTACTAACATCCTACAAAAGCCAGGTAAATGTTACATTGGGGGACCGTCCCTGGGTGGGTTCGAACCACCAACCCCTCAGTTAACAGCCAAACACAGTAACCAATTGCGCCACAGAGACATGCCGCACCACACTTTTTCGGGCTTTTGATCTACTAACATCCTACAAAAGCCAGGCGAATGTTACATTTTGGAGACGTCCCTGGGTGGGCTCAAACCACCAACCTCTCAGTTAACAGCCGAACGCGCTAACCAATTGCGCCACAGAGACGCACAAAACTGTACTTTTTGGGGCATTTGGTCTACTAACATCCTAGAAAAGCCAGGTAAATGTTACATTGGGGGACCATCCCTGGATGGGTTCGAACCATCAACCCCGCAGCTGACAGCCAAAAACAGTAACCAATTCTGCCACAGAGACATGCCGTACCACACTTTTTCGGGCTTTTGATCTACTAACATCCTACAAAAGCCAGGCGATCGTTACATTTTGGAGACTCAAATCGAAGCCCACTTGGGTTCTGCAGCATGACAATGATCCAAAACACACAACCAAATTTCAGTAACTTCTCAAAACCTTGAAAAAAAAAAATTGAGTGGTTTAGTCAGTCAGTCTTGATTTCAATTAAATGTATTGACATGATCTGGTTGTTCATGTTGAATTAAGACAACTCTATCAGAAAGAAGAAAAATATCTCCGGAGAGACATAAAGACTAATTTCCAGTTATCGTAAATGCTCGAGTTCAGTTGTTGCTCCCGAGGGTGGCCCAACTAGTTATTTCGTTTCTTTGTCACACATCCAAGTAACTTTGAATATTCTTTTCTTCGAATAAATGAAATCAGCATTTGAAATATAGCAATTTAAGTTCACTTTGGGGTGGCACAGTGATGCATCTTAAAAGCGATGGCCTCACAATTCTGAGGTTCAATCCCAGCCCCGTCTGTGTGCATGTTCTCCCCGTGCCTGCGTGGGTTTCCTTCCACATTCCGAGACCCACATACCAAAAACATGCGACATTAACTGGACACTAAATTAACTAAATTGCTCAGAGGTGTGGTTGTGAGTGTGCCTGGCTGTCAGTTCAGGGTGAACTCTGCCTTCTGGTGGTTAAATACATCCAGCTTCTCAACATTGATACTGAGACGAGATCAGGGGAGAGGGCAAACATAGTCCCCCCTACCAGAAATTATGCAGTCGAGATTCCCACATTTGGGGAATTCGCCAGGGTCAGCACAACCCAAGTGCAATGGTTGAGCCTCACACTGGGAGAACCACCGCCTTGATTAGTATTGTAGCGCCGGAGAAAAGGAGTCGGAGGCGGAGTGTCGGACACAGGAACAAAACTTGTTTTATTGTTCGACATCAAAACACAACTCGCATAACGGTGGGAACTCTGTTAACCTTTACTCCTGTTTTATTGAAAGGATCGGTGCTGGTCGGCGCTCAGGAGACAAAGACGACACTCAACAAGAGACCAACGTTCCCAAATGCTATTTAGCCTAATAACTGGCATATTTATTTCGACCAAATGCAAGTTCTCAAAATACAGTTGACATTGCGTGAAATCAATCATATGAGCCCCTTACCTATGCCGAGAAGGTGGAGAGCCAGTCACCCAGGTAGATGTCCGCTTTGTCAACCAGCTGGGCGTCCGTACGAAACCCGCAGCAGACTCTCCCTGTTTGTACTCTGCATCTCTCTATTATACTTTTCAGTTGCGTGTGAGAGAAAGGACGGGTGGCCTACCCGTCCCACCTGGCGCTGCAACAATTGTAGCCGATTTACTATTGACACCTAAGTGTGTCCTTCAGGTTCTGAGAAACATCTTACGTAGCCATAACAGTCAAGATATCCCACAACAATGTTCGTCTTTGGTATGCATGTGAACAAGATAGTATGCGAAAAACAAGTGAGAGTGAAACGGTCCCCGTGCTCCAGGACCCTGAACGGCCCGTCGTATGGGGGGCGCAGAGGTCCACGGTGGGCGTCATGACGAACAAACACAAAATCCGCAGAGCACAGGTGACGGGGCAGCCAGGCAGCTGGGGTGCCATGTTGCGACGTGGGAACCGGCGCGAACCCTTTTGCGGCCTCCAGCAGGGAGGACCGTTGCCTGGCTGCGGACCAGGGCGCTGTGGCGTCCGGGATGAATTCGCCGGGGACCTGCAGTGGCTGGCCGTAGACGAGATCGGCGGATGAGGACAACAGGTCCTCCTTGGGGGCGCACCATGACCCACGGGAGCTTATCCAACCAGTTGCCGTACGTCAAGCCGGCACGCAGGGCTGCTTTCATGGAGTGGTGGAACCGCTCGCAGAGACCGTTTGCCTGGGGGTGATAGGCGGTAGTGCGGTGCAGCTTGACCCCAAAACTCTCAGCGACTGCGTTCCAGAGTTCAGAGGTAAACTGAGGGCCACGGTCGGAGGAAAGGTCGCACGGGGTCCCGAAGCGCGCATTCCGCGTGCCGATGAACGCCCGGGCCACGTCTGACGACATTGTCGAGGAGAGGGGAACGGCTTCGTGCCAGTGGGTCGTCCTGTCCACCATGGTGAGCAAGTAGGTGAAACCGTGCGAGGGAGGAAGTGGACTTACCAAGTCGACGTTGACGTGGTCAAACCTCCTCTCGGGGACAGCGAAGGGCTCCATGGGGGCTTTTGTGTGGCGATGTACTTTAGCCCGCTGACAGGCCACGCACGAGTCGACCCAGGCCTCCACATCTTTCTTAAGACCGCGCCACACGAACTTCTGGGCCACCAGCCTCACGGACGGTTTCCTTCCGGGGTGGGAGAGGTTGTGGACCGCCTCGAAAACAGCTCGCCACCAGTTTGCAGGGACCACCGGCCGAGGCTGGTCAGCCGAGAGGTCGCACAGCAACCTGACGCCCGAGTCACCAACCGCGACTTCCTCCAGGCGCAAACCCGTGTCAGAAGTCTTGAGGGCCTGCACCCCGTGGTCCGAGGCCTGTTCTGCGTAGTCTGAGTAGTCGAGACCCAGATGCACAGTGCCGACGATCGCCCTGGAGAGGCAGTCTGCGACCACAGTGGATTTGCCGGCGATGTGTTGGAGGTCCGTAGTGTACTCCGAGATGAACGACAGTTGGCGTTGCTGGCGGGCGGACCACGGCTCGGCCACCTTGGACATGGCGAAAGTGAGGGGTTTATGGTCCACATATGCCGTGAACTCACGGCCTTCCAATAGGGAAGGGAATAGGGAAAGCGGATCGCCAGCCAGAGGCCGAGGAGCTCTCTATCGAACGTGCTGTATTTGCGCTCCCTGGGGACCAGCTGACGGCTGAAAAAGGCAAGCGGTTGCCAGGTGCCGCCGACCCACTGTTCGAATACGGCTCCAACAGCGTAGTCCGATGCATCGGTAGTGAGAGCGACAAGGGCCCCGTGGGTCGGGTGGGCCAGCATAGCGGCACGACTCAGCGCGGATTTTGCCCGACAGGTGGGCTGAGAAGTCCTGAATGTGTGGAACAGGGTAGCGGTTGGGCGTAGTGGCGTCGTTAAGGCGGCAGTAGTCACCACACGGTCGCCACCCCCCACTCGGTTTAGGGACGATGTGTAGCGGCGAGGCCCATGGGCTATGCGAGCGGCGGACGATGCCCAGGCGCTCCATGTTGGAAAACTCAGAATTAGCGACTGCTAGCTTCTCGGGGTCAAGCCGTCGGGCCCTCGTGTGAATCGGGGGGCCCTTGGTCTCAATGTGGTGCTCGACCCCATGTTTAGTCGTGGCAGAGGAGAAAGTGGGCCGTGTCAAGCCAGGGAACTCACCAAGGAGGAGCTGGTACTTGGTGCCACCTGAGAGTGAACTGGAGACACCGCCACAAGTCGCCTCATTGCGGACGCAGGCGACCGTGGAGAAAGTCAGTGCATCCACTATACGGGCCCTCCTAACATCCACCAGCAGCCCGTGGGCACAAAAAAAAATCAGCGCCGAGGAGAGGGAATGAAACATTGGCAGTGACAAAGTCCCATGTGAAGCGTTGACTCCCGAAACACAACTCCACAGTCCTCGTGCCATAAGAGCGGATAGGGGAGCCATTAGCGGACAGTAGGGGTGGCCCATGAGTCCCGCCAGTGGCGTCCTCCGCAGTGGCCGTCAGGACGCTCCTCTGGGCGTCTGTGTCGCAAAGGAATTTGCGCCCGGAAAGGTCACGGCCGCTGCAAAGCGTGGGCTTTGGCGTTTCCCGACGCGTCGTAGTTGCAAGGGGCGCGGCACCTCTTCGTTTTCGCACCGAAACGGGCATGGAAGTAGCACAAGCCTGTGCCAGCACGGCCGTCGGTGGGGATGGGGCCCCTGCTGGATGCCACCCCCGCGCCCGGAGGCGAGTAACTGCGCGTCGCGGCCAGCGTCTCAGGGGAGAAGCGCTGGGTTGCCAGGAAGAAACGGTCGGCCTCCTCGGCCGGGGCCCGGGGCTCAGTGACAGTACTGTTCGCGAGCGCCGTCTGAACATGCGGTGGCATATGCCTGAGAAACAGTTCCATGAAAATGAAATTGGGGTCTTCCGTGCCCAGCAGGTTTAGCATCATTTCCATGAGTTCGGAAGGTTTGCTGTTCCCCAGTCCATTAATAGCCAACAGACGTCGGGCACGCTCCGGCCGTGAAAGCTCAAAAACCTTGAGAGGGTGAGCCTTGATCCCAGCATACTTATCTCGGGCCGGGGAAAGGTGATGAAGTTCACTGCTCTGGCCGCCGTTGAGCTCCCAAGGGCTGAGACAACGTGACAATAATGCGTGGAATCATTTGAGATCCCGCAGAGGGTGAACTGAGCCTCCGTCTGCGCGAACCACGCTGCCGCGGACGTCTCCCAAAACTCCGGAATTTGAGGATGGCGGTTGCCATGTTCGGTTCAGTCTTGAAAACGCCGGGACTGATGTCGGGGTCACCAGTGTAGCGCCACAGAAAAGGAGTCAGAGGCGGAGTGTCAGACACAGGAACAAAACTCGTTTTATTGTCAGACATCAAAACACTACTAGCATAACAGCGGGAACTCTGTGAACTACCCACTCCGGAAGAGCAACAACAACAACAGTCCATGCGGAACCCCGCATCCCAACTCGAGGTCCCGCGGGTGAATTATGTAAACACCACAATGGTATCTCCCCTGCCAGGTAAGTATGAGATGTACCGGCGCGAGCACGCAAGTCATTCCCGGTCACGCTCAGTCAAGCGACTGCGTCATCATGATCACGAGAACAACCACACACACATCGGACAAACCTTAATGTAATACATGAAAATGATGCTTTCTATTTTAATTATGAGTTTTAATTGAGGTAGTAAATTGAAACCAAGAAAGCAGTGTAACATCGGGAGACGCTATATTAAGTTGAAACATCTTAACCTTAAATTGAATCTGTTGTTCGACTGGAACTGTCAAGACTTCTGGGTTTGACCACAATGTTGGGCGATTGGCGTTTGGTGTAAATGATGGGTATCATTAGGCTCACCGGATATCCAAGCATACTCACAGGGAACGCCTCTGCTTGAGCTTCTCAGTCATCCACTTCCTGATACTATAGAAAAGTTGAGGCAACGGGGCTCTATTGGGTCCTGAAACCCCCGGTGATGTGCCTATAAGCATTATTAAATAGATATTGTAATGAAAAATACATATGACATTATTCACTTCAATGTCTGTACAAAAAAATAAATATGAGCGTCGAGTGTGTCATCCATCTGCAAAGTTGTGGAAGCCTGACTTGACATCCAAGTCGTAGCCTGCAACGTCATGAGCAGATGTGACACTGGGAAATTTGCCATTGAAAACACATCGTGGCACCTGCTATAGGAAAGGAACAATGGAGATTTTGTGATTTTTCTGACACCCCTTCTGAGACCGAAGCTCTTTTCAAAGAAGAGAACATCTCACAATCGAGTGAAGTGACCAGGGAAATATTACTCGATTGTTTCGAGCCATATTTAGATGATATGGGGATCACTTCTAATTGATAACGGACTCCCCCCAGTATGTATGACAGTGTGTAGTGTACTCAGCCACGAGCGACGACAACACTGTAAAGCGGCCCTGGTGGCTCCGGCCCGGCGCCGCGATGAGCCACCAGGGCCGGAGCCATGATCGGCGGACGCGTCGCTGACGTGCACATCGACACATTTACCACCCCTGACTTACGTATGCGGCTCTTTTGTTCCGTTCTGAGAGGATTACGTCCCCCCCAACTCTTATTTTTTCTTTAGCAGCTCTATACACACCGACCTGCCATTTAGAACCCAAAAAGCTCTCGTCCTTTGCACCTGTGCAATCCATTTTTCACACCGAACTGGGTCTTTTGGAAAAGTATGAAGAGTAAATCCATCCTCCCGAGTGTTCGAGCAATATCCAGCAATACAACGAGCCGACATTTTGTCTAAAACGATGGAACAAAGACCTACCTTCCCGAAGGTAAAACTGGTATAAACACACGAGGCCACCTGAGGTGGCTCCTGTTGATAACATTTTTTGAAATTCTGTATTTTCTTTCAAGCATCAGCCAATCATATCAACAGTATTGAGATTTCAGTCCCATCGGGGTAAATTGGAGAACAGTGGAAAACAGTAATCCTGAAAGGGATATTAGACGGGGCACAAAACATTGATTCTTCTTCTCAGTTTTTTCCCCAACTGTGTTGGGATCTTTGAGCATGTAAATCAAAGACTAAATTACAGAGTCCTGTAAACATTACTATACCGGGAGTTGAATCCAGGCCACCTGGGTGAAAACCAGGATCCTGACTGCTGACCATATGGGACACATGTTCCCGCCTCAGAAATCCTTCCCCTTTTCAAGCACTACGTAAGATAGATATTCCTATTCTGGGAGGAGGATACCCTCACGAGAGGCTATTAACCAGTAAATATGAAATGCATGCAAATTTGATGAATGAGCCTCATCTGTGACAGCCACAGTTTTATCGTGGCAGATTGACCCCATGGGAGGTTAAAGAAGGACTAACTTGCGTGCGTTTTCTCAGTTTTGGTGCAGAACAAGTTGGCATCTTGGCTTAGCTTGAATAAATGGTCTGTAATGCAAAGCACCAGAGACGTCAGGGGCGGAGTCAAACTTTGTTGGTTCGGAACCGAGAACTTGAATAAAGGTTTCATTGGTGAGGGAAAATCTTATCAAGAGGTGCAACAAATTATAGGCTCTTCAGCTAAAATGATCTTGAATGCCTTAAAACAAAGAAAAGCCAGTGACACATTCCAGAAAATGGAAGAAAACCATCACAATTGGTCACAGAATAACCAGAATGGCAAAGGCTCAGCCAATGATGATCAGTTCCAGGATGTCAAGTGAAGACAGTGAAGCATGGTGGTGCAAGTATCATGATATGGGCCTTGGGCCTAGTTATTGGCTAGCAGGGATCATGATCAGTTTGCATATGTCAAAATACTTGAAGAGGTCTTACAAGTAAAGGGTTCCCACTTTGACAAAAATCTCCATCTTGTTCAAAGTGACACGTCATCTCAACTTTTTACTTTTTATCATCTTGGTCAGTGTGAGAAGTATGACGTCGTGTTGGATCGCATGTCCTGCTGGGATCCCCCAAACATTTTGATTTTGTTTCTCTCATTGTATTTTAGCTTGACAATATAAATGGCTTGTGGATGATTTTTTCTAGGGAGAATTGCAGCAGAAGTGTCAGGATGCTGATGAGTTTTACTTTTCTACTCACCAAAAAAACTACATCCACATGGACATCGAGAAATGGACCATTACTTGTACCAATGGCTGAAGTGTTACAATGCTTAATGAAGCTTCATGACACCATCTTTACTAGTGTCCACAATGTCCGCGCAGGAGACTAAGATTCAATTCCTGTGTGAATGAAGTTTTTTCTCAATGTCACCTTTTAGTGAGGTTTTTCATGGCAGGTTTAAATACAATAAACAGTATTCATTTTAAAAGTCTTGCTCAGACTCAATTTTGAAACAAGAAGCAGTCACACGTGTGGTACACATCTCCATCGCTTAACTATGATAACTTCCACTCGACTCCAAATTTACAATGTGACCACCAAACCTAACAGCTACCCGAGTAGAAAGCGACAAAACAAAGTCTGTTTCCACCCGGTCTCAAACAAGGGACCTTTCGTGTGTGAGGCAAATGTGATAACCACTACACTATGGAAACTGCTATCATCTAAACTCTCTCACACTTTTTTTGCTTCCTCTTTTGCTCTCACCTCTACAGACAAACTCACATTCACACTTTACTCATTGACTCACATTCACACTATCTCTCGCGCACTTTCACATTCACATCTCAAAAACAGTCTGACCCAATTTCACGTTCACACACAAACACAAACTACCTCTCTCACACAGAGACACTCACAAACAAAAAACTTCTAGATGGGAGTGTAAAATCATTTGCGAGATTTCACGAGATGTTGCACTTCTGGTGGGTAACAAAACTGGATGAGAGCAGTGACAAAAAAATTAAATATTTTTAACATTGGTGAACAGATACATGTTTTGCATCATCGGGGATAATTTGCACTTCTAAAAGGTTTGTAACAACGATGCTTTTGTTGTAACTTGTTTTTATTAGGAGTAATCCATGTTTGTGAGAAGAAATAAACACAAACCCTTCGTCACATTTCCCCTTCACCCCCCATACAAAGTTCATTGTTAGCGGATTTTCTGTACCTTCACAATGTAGAAAACGATCTCGTGTTTTCAAATACAAGGATGACTTTATTTCTGAAGAAGAAGTTAAACTACTTCAGAAAAATGCTGAGGATCATTTTGCTGCAGTCTGAAAAGTGCAAACCCAAATCTATTTCCAACATAAAGGACAGTGAAAAAAAGATCAAGCCAATAATGATGTACAAAATCATTTGAATGTGTGCTTTCAGGGATGTACGTATTTCTTTTTCTTTCAGATTTCATTTTTAACATGAGCGCATTTACAGTACAAGGCTGCGGCTTGTTGCAAGATCGGAAGGGCACGTATTCATGTGGAACGTGCAAACCAAATAATAAACCATTTTCAGCTGCTAGGCCACATTTCTGCCCCATACTGACTCATTTTGACCAAAATCCTTCAAATATGTTCAACTCGAGTAAATTTACAAGCGTCATTGTTGAAAGAAATATCAGAAGCTGGAGGGATGTGAACAATAAATGTGCATGTAGTTAAGTATTCAAAGATGTACAGATTATCAAGATTATTAATCTTCCAATACGTATTTAGGAAATGCTGCATTTCATTTTAGATTTGAAAATAAACGAAATGATGAGAAGGCCAAATTTTACATTGCATAGATGTAATGTGGTGCCATGGTGGCTCAGCTGGTCAAGCGCTTGTCTCACAGTTCTGAGGTCCGGGCTTCAATCCCGGACTCACCCGTGTGGAGTTTGTACGTTCTTCGAGTACCTGCGTGGGTTTCCTCCAGGCACTCCAGTTTCATCGTTTCATCCATACCACTTATGATTTCAGTGACAAATGTGAAACCAAAACTTGAAAGGCATTGGCATCATATAGTCTCGCCCCATTATTTGAGAAGCACTGCATCAGAGGAGGATATGTAAGAGCATTGCTGGTGTAGTGGTTAGCATAGCTTCTTTCCAAGCAGTTGTCCTGCGTTCCCAGCCAATGCATTGGTTGACCATGGTCTCAAGTTGTATTGACTGGCTGTATCTCTGTGAGTGGTCATTGGAGGTGGCAACCTTTTTTTCCCCGGTGGCCCGTGCATCAGTGCGCCGTTGCTTGGGGCGATTGACAACGGTCTACAGTCCCGAAGCCAATCGGGATAGAGCACACAATATGGGGTTTCCCTGAGCGAATTTGGCTACAGAACACAATCCACATTTATTCACTGTAAAAAAAAAACGAATCCTGCTCCACTGCAAAAAATGACAAACACATACGCACAAAGGCCGCGGAAAGTGAACCGCGTTCAACTAAGGGAACACTGGATTTGAGAACATGGATGGTTTGTTCAACAAATCACAAAACTGCTGAACATTGTCTTGAACACTTCACAAATCTAAGTTATCTAACGATCTAAACAGTCGCTGAAACATATCATGTAAATGAAGGTGAGAGAGAAGAGAATTTAAGAATGAAGCAAACCTGAACTAAATATATTTAAGGAGAAACATGAACAAAAGCAAGAGGGAAAGAGAAAAGGGGAGAGGAATTACTGGTGCAATCCAGTGTGTGGCTCCTGCCGTTGTCCCCCGAACATGGATGGAGTAAAAGTAAACTCTGGGAGTCGCTGTCGGGTTTCCGTGGCGTTGTGTTGCAGGTTCTTGCTGAGGCGGGCGTGAAACCTGAAGACCTTTAGGGCCATGTCCACGCTGGCCAGGCCATCAAAGAAAGTGCTAAGGTGAGCGTACACGAGAGACTGTGTACGAGAACATTCAAACACAAAGCATCTTATTTTTTATTTTCATGCAAAACAAAGTACACGCATGGAAAATACATATTTCTATTCTATATTTACTCATACCGGGGCGGCACAGTTGCTCAGTTGGAAAGTATTGCCCTCACAGTTCTGAGGTCCTGGGTTCAATCACAGACCCGCCTGTGGGCAGTTTGCATGTTCGCCCCGTGCCTGCGTGAGTTTTCTCCGGTTTACTCCCACATCCCAAAAACATGCATCATTAATTGGATACTCTAAATTGCCCCTTGGTGTGGCTATTTGTCTCTATGTGTGCCCTTTGATTGGCCGGCAACCAAGACTGAGTCCTTACTTTTGTCATTTCCGACCATTGTGCTCCCGATTCAAGGAAGTCCTGGAGCGTCTGGCACAGTCAGCACTGCTCCCCGTACTGGCCAACCAAGGTCTCACTTTTGAGCAGGGAGCAATTCAATTTCCACAAACCCCTCCAAAACGTCATACCAGTGAGGATTTGTAAAGTGTAGGATAAAAGCAGATAGTCTGAGAAAAAAATCAGGGATTAAAGTTGCACCCGCAGATGAGCAGTCCCGTGTTAAAATATAATCTATTTGAGGGGCTTTCGAGTTGTCTCCACTGAACCAGGTAAAACCTTGTTTTCTCGGATGCATCACTTTAAAACAGTTTTTTAATTTAAAAACCTGACACATGTTTTGAAAGAAGATATATGTTTTGTCAACTTTAAAAATCATCCCCAGCTCCTTTATTGTCCTCTCTTCTTCACGCGCAATAAAAATGTCCTCCCATAATAAGTGGTGTCCTACCTAGCATATAAGATTGTAAATTCTCTCAAAGATCATACCTGTCATTGTTTTCATTAAAACCAAAAATATTTAAGCAAGTTAAATCGTGGCCCACAAATGTTTAATGTGCAAGTAGTGCTCTTCCATGTTTAACCACTGTGCTCCCCTTTACCTCAACGTGGGAGTTATTTATTAGTATAGCCACTCCATCATTTTTATTTTCAATTGACCCACTCCAAAATGACGAGAGTGGCCACATATCCTCCCACTCTTTGGAATATTTTAAAAAGGGTAAACCACATTCTTGGATTAAAAACACATTGGACGTTAAAGTTTGAAGAGATGACAAAAAACTTTGAGCTCTGAATTTAGATTTTATTTTTCTAACGTTTATTGTTGATACTCTTAGAGTCATAGGAATTATTTTAAATTTTAAAACGTGCAAGGCTTCTCCAATTAAAAGATGTTAAAAGGGAGCCTGTTCTGGTATTTCTCGGGATTTAAGATCTTCTTTTACATCAGTAGTTTGAGGCTTTTCAATGTTTTTATTTTTGACTCTTGGTGTTGGTCTTTCCAGCAATCTTTTATTCATTGTGGTTTTGGTGTTGACCTTAAAATAATGTTTAAAAAGGACAGTCCGTTTGGTGAACCTGAGGGAAATATTCTTGATTCATTTGAGCTGTCTGAATTTGGGGCTTTACTCTTTTTTTTTTTTGAGCCTCGAGAGGACTCAGAGGAGAGTTCTGATTTTAAAATGTAATTCCAAAAGACCCATACAATATTTTGAAAACTAAATTTAAGTGTATTTGTGCATTTTATGTAAAACCAACACTTGTAGAGTACCATAAGTCTCTAAATTCAATTAAATGACATTATGATATTGCCAATTCATAATGACAAAAGTACTTCTTACCATTAATCTGACTTCTTTGATGATGACTTTGTCATCTGTTTCATGCTTCATTGAATTCAACTTCATGCAGCCTTTGGGACTTCCATCCATTATGGGTGAACGTAGGTTGGTCTTAATGTTTTTTTTAAATGTGAGACTTTTCATATTGGACTTTTCATTGGTCGAGCCAAACATTCTCAGTACAGCAATACTCACACACCGCAGTTTGTGGTATGTGACGGGAAGTGTGTTCCAACTTTTCACAATCACCTGGTCTGCAGGTTTAATTTTTTTCATTTCTCCCCACTTATGTGCGCTTGCCAACAATGCTTGCCAAACGAGGCATGTTTTTAAATGTTTCTAAAAATATCTGATGGTGGGCGGCACATAACCACGCTGCCTAAGGATTGTAAGAATTGTAATTACGAGTGTACCCCTTTAAGAGCAGAGGGGGGTGGTGCAAGGTACACGAGGAAGAAGAATGTCGCTGTGCATCATGTATAATGACAATGCTTGGGTGAAGATGTCAGTTCTTTAACGGATCCAATCAGGTCCAGTTGCCTCAGTTCAACTTTCGCATATTACCGAGAGGTGGATGGCTGAGAAGCTCAATCAAAGACACTCCCAGTGGGTAGATTTGGATATCCGGTGAATCATTTGATAAATGTCATCTACTCCAAAAGTCAGTCACCCAACATAGAGCTCGAACCCACGACCCTGAGATTAAGAGTCTCATGCTCTACCGACTGAGCTAGCCGGGCATGGAATCTGTGACACACATACATCTTGTGGTACCTTCGCTGTTTAATGCTACTTCAACTTAATTTGACAGCATCCCTATTACCACGGAGATGGAGTGTATAAATGCACACACACATCATCCTCTTTTCACTTACACGCATACGGACACACACACACACACACACATATGCACACGTGCAAAAAAGCATGCAAACACAGACAGACACAAATGCACACACAAATGCACACAAGAGTTTCAGTTTTCATGTGAAAATATTTACCCAGGTCTGTGGCTGCTCTGATTCAAATATTGGTGTTTCTAGAAGTGGTATGGGTGGCATAGTGGTTCAGGTGGAAAGCGCAGGCCTCACAGTTCTGAGGTTCCGGGTTCAATCCACGACCCACGTGTGTAGAGTTCGCATGTTCTCCCCGTGCTTGCGTGGCTTTTCCTCCCGCATCCCCAAAAAACATGCAACATTAATTGGACACATGGTGGCATCCTAAAATGCCCCTTGGTGTGATTGGGAGTGTGACTGTTGTCTGTCTCGATGTGCCTTGAGAGTGGCTGGCAATCAGTTCAAGGTGTTCTCTGCCTCCTGCCCGTTGACAGCTGGAGTAGGCTCCAGCACGCCCCGTAACCCTCGTGAGGATAAGCAACAAAGAAAATGGATGGATGGATGAATGAATGGACAAAACATTTTCCCCCTACAATGAACATTTTTACCACACAATAAATAAATAAATGACAGAGAAAGTGCTAACTTTCAAAATAAAAGTGCACTTCTACATCCGGTTCCAATTATAGCGCAACAACATCACACCATTACATAAACTCAATAGTAGGGTATATAATTGGCAACTAAGACAAGTCTCTCAGAGGCCCGACCAGTGAATCAGTGTCAAAAAGCTTGCACTGTATTTGTCATTCAAGTGAGGACTGGGCAATTTTCTCCCATCTTTTAGGGGAGGCTTTTTTTTGCTCATGAGATGACCAAAAGCCTAAATTCATGCAGTCTTTGAACAGAACAACAGGCTGGGGCCATCAAGAGTTGAACAAGAGACCTCTTGACCTGCAGTCAAATGCTTCACCACTGAGCTACACTCCCATGTCTTCCTGCTACCTCTTCGTTCTTTAGACAATTCAATATTCATCATTCGTTCCAGTTGTAAAATGCGTATGATTGAGAACTATTCGGATCAAAGGATTTGTGCCTACCCGCTGCACTCGATCATTTTAGTTTAATTCCTGATTGTGAGTAATGTTTTACTTCTGACACTCACGTCTCCTGTAGCTCTGCTTGAGGAACCTTCCACTGTTCTTGGTCCCAGGACAAAGCTCTTGAAAAGTCACCTCTGTGGTGCATGTCGGATCCTCAAGTTTCTTAGTTCACATTGGGGTCGTTTCTGACTGAGCAATGGTAAAGTTTCTCGGCTATTTTCAGCAGCTCCTTCACGAATACAAACATCAATTGTGAAATTTTGAATGATGACAAATTTGGAAGAAGTGGACATTTGGATTTTCACCCAATAACTTCAAGTTTACACCTCAGTGACAAATGAAACATTCCTGACAAAAGCAGAAGTCAGTCAACTGCACGAGAAGTCAGCTCCGCCACATAGTATGTCTTTTCCCGAGGAATTGCATGTGACTTTAAAGCAGAACCTTTTACATCCATCAGAATGCTAAAGAAATGACCCTAACGTGATTTGAACAGACAATGTTCTGATCTGGAGTCAAACACGCTACCATTGCGCCACAGAGTCAGTGACAACAAGCTTCTTTAGAGGTGTAACCTCAAAACGAGGGTATATCGGCAACCAACACAAGTCACTGACATGCCCGACTGGTGAATCCGTGTCAACAAAGCTTGCACAGTTATTTGTCTTACAAGTCAGGAGTGGGCAATTTTGTCCCATTTTTGAGGGGAGGGGTTTTTTTTGCCCATGAGATGATCAAAACCCTGAATCCATGCAGTTTCTGAACAAAACTTTGGAGGTTCTGCAGCTCTGTGCTTCATGGAGACTTAGCTTTGTGGATGAGTGTCTGACGCCGCCATGATGCTCCCTGTCTTCAACCTCCATTGCGCGGACTGTGTCGCTGAGCTAACACAGAAAACGAAAGGCGCTGGAATATGCTCTTATAGCAACGAGAAATGGTGCATGGATGTTATACAGCTCAGCACTCACTGCAGCCTGCTTTTAGAGTTGCTGGTTTTGAACTGTAAACCGTTTTATTCACCACATGAGTTCCCCATAAGTTTGTCATGCATGTTTGCAAATGTGCAGAAGTCAGAAAATGAAAAAAAGCTACAACAGAAGTGCTTGTTGTGGCCGAGTGGTTAAGGTGATGGGCTTGAAATCCATTGGCGTCTCCCTGTGTAGGTTTGAATTGTTCCAACAATGCAATCATAAGACTGGTTTGGGGTCAGGTCAGTCCTGCGGTCTGGGAGAAGATTTGCCTGTTGTAATGCAGTATCAACAAATACATTTTAGCATTACTGTATATTTGCATGATAAAATCCAGAAAATATAAATACAAATACAGCAGCATCAAGGCGACACAACACAATTCAGCGACGGTATGACAATCAAACATGAGAAGAAAACGCACCAACAAGAATATGGAAGACACTAAAAACTTTACAAGACAATTTGACAAAACAATCCAATCTAGAACAATACACACCACTATCAAGACCACGATCGAGACAAGATGATCAGGATCTGACAATCCAGCCTTATAAAAAACAAAACAAAACAAAACAAAACAATACACAACACCGGATGATGCATAAACAGATACTAGAAAACAATATGTGATACAAGTCTATACTGTATGTGAGTATATGCGGGCTACACACCCCGTGTTGTGTTTATCAGAACTATACGGAGGAGAGAATCTGACCACAAACTGAGCAGGGAAAAGGTTTCTCTTCAGTGAGTCTTCTCATTTCATTTGCTTTTTCTTGAGTTTTCCCTCACAGAGAAAATTTCCATCGTTGACGTCAGTGTGACATGTAATATCACGTTTGGACTTTTTTCATGTCATCATCAGTGAGGAGAGTGTGACATCATGTCATCACTATCTGACATTGGAGCTGCTCGTGATCCTCCACAGTCCCTCAGCTTTGCAGTTTTTCACTTTGGTCATTTTGCTTGGGCCACATTTGCTTGAAGTTGAAAGCATTTTGTTCATAGAAGGTTCTCAATGGTTGAAAGACATTCATTTCTTTTTGATTGGGAAAATGGATTTGATATAATGTACAAGCAAATTGAGTCATACTCACTGTTTTAACAAGTGTTATTTATCAAAGATTGGTGGAACGGTGGCTCAGTTGGTAAAGCATTGTTGGTAAAGCACAGTTCTGCGGTCCTGGGTTCAATCCCCGACCTGCCTGTGTGGAGTTTCCATGTTCTCCCCGTGCCTGTGTGGGATTCCTCCGGGGACTCCGGTTTCCTCCCGCATTCCAAAAGCATGCAACATTAATTGGACACTTGTTGTTGACATTTGCTCTATGGCGCCATCAAGCGGTCGAGAAGCCCAATTCTATGGCTATTTCTTCAAGAAAATGCTTTGAATGTGCTTGCATTACTATTTGAACAAAATGCATCATGTCCTCTAAGGATTATTTGTTGTTCATTATTTATGAATTGGTCACCAACAAATCGCAGGGCACTTGCGAGAGAGCTGAAAACCCGCAAAGGCCACACAAGCGAGGCCGGGATGTGAAGCCCGGTCCTCAGAACTGTGAGGCGGATCACCGGACTCCACTTCATGACTCAAGAATTTATTTTGGAGGAGTACTTTTTAAAATTTGTAGTCTACAAAAAAACAATTTTCATTTCAAATGAAATATTGATACAAAAGCTTTATACTCCACAGTACGTAGCTATTTATAAACGTCTTGGCTCGTTCATCACCCAGAAACTTCCTTCTTTTTGTGTAAGTAGGCGAATTAAAATGCCTGTATTGTAACATAACTTCGAGAATAAGCGCACAGTATTTGTTATCCGCTGCAATAGTTCGAAATAGGGTGTCGGCTTCGAAAAATAATTGGACTCATTGTCAGTGAATGCAGATGGAGGAAAATGCGGCCTGGTCTTGTAAATTCAGGCTAGCAACCTAGCATAGGGAACAGGTGGCATGCTTGAACGTAAAACAGGGTTCGTACGGGTCAGGGAATTTCTGGAATATCATGGAAAGAAACGTTGCCTTTTCCAGGTCTTGGAAAGTCCGGTAAATAAAAAAATATTTGGCTTGGGTCAGGGAATGTCATGGAATTTTCAGTCACTGTGACTTGACTGCCGAGATCACACTCTCAAACCTGCACAGTCAAGCACGAAAAATCACGCACGTAAAATTTGTTACGAGTAGAAATACGACAAATACGACATTCTCAGCGCACATGAAAACCAATCCAGCAGTGAACCACAGCCCTTTTTTTTTCAACACAAGCACAGAGTCTCCTGATAGTTTACCTGACTCCACCTACCTTCAGCTCTTAAAGGGTTACACTCATTACAAACACCGCCCACCCACACGGTCTGGGTAGCGTAGAGCAAAGTTAGACATGCTGCTTGTGTTTGCGCTCGAGAATAATGGTAAAAGTAAATTTAAAAAAAAGTTCTGTTGCTTTCATGAATGCCGGGTTATGTAAATAATAGAAGAAAAAATGCTGCAATTGGACAAGATTTTCTCTTTTTTTGAGTAAAAGAGATCAGGTCTGAAGCCAAAGTAGAAAGTACAGGATGAGATGGTGTATAATGTTGAAATTCCACCTTGGCACAGCCTGATCGAGGATGAAAGCACAGACAATACAGTGCATAAATAGCTAATTCTGTATTTTAAATACAGGCAACATAACATTAACCTTAGATGAAAATATGTTCAACATGTAATTGTAGTTGATATTTTTAATAACCATAAATTTCACAGTCATTATGATGCGCCTACTACATTGATAAGCTTTGGCACTTATTATTTAAGTGAAAACACACAATCATATAGCTGAAATATTGCTGTCTACCACAATCAGTCAATCCGATATGAGTCATGGAATTTTGTATTTAATACTTGGAAAGTCATGGAAAATTAATGGAATTTTGATTCTCTGGAAGTGTATGAACCCTGGTAAAATGAACAAGTGTGACCTACTGCAAGACAAATGCATCGAACGATAAGCGGCTAAGAAAATGGATGGATGGATTAATGGATGAATATTGGCGTAATTGTAATTTTAATACACTGACCTCATTTGAGATTTGGTCTGTTGTGTTGACTTTGCATGTTTATACGCTGAAAAGAAAGAGCATCGAGGAGAAAATGCCAAGCCGAGCACGTGCGCGATCACGAGGCAGAGCGCGTGGCCAGGAGACTGCTGCACCTGGGGTAAGCAACTTGAAATGTGGTATTCTCAAAGTTCAAAGGTCAAATCGCTAAAACTTCAAATGTGGACTAGCCAGAATCTAGATGCTGAATAGTCATTTCACATGTGGAGTCATCTTGAGTTCAAATGTGGCAGAACCAAATGGTCGAATTTGGAAGAGCGAGTGTAGGCCAACAAATCTGCTTGATACTTCTCAGTCTGCTGAATGTGCAGCCCCATAGAAAATATTTGAAAATAGTTAAAATGAGAAAACCATCACATGTATCAGGGTACGTGCAACTTGTAATCCTCATACTCTTGCAAGATTCAGGCTCGAGAGCCAGCACCAAAGGTTTCAGAACAAGCAGTGGTCGGGCTGGTTGGCCGAGGGCGGCAGAAAACTGCCCTAGCAGCTTATTCTGAAGAAGGTATGTTGTCATATTTTTGTAATAGAAATATTACTCACTTCAAATTGTTCAAGCCATGTCTGCGTGTCAATATGCTGAGTGCAGTGGTGTACTTTGAACTTCGTCAACTGCTGGTCCTTGTATCTGACTGCTATTCTAGTGGTTCTTGAGATCTCTGCTGGATTTCAACAAGTGAGTATAGGAGAAAGAGGCGGACGCAGAAGAGACCTCAATGATGCCGGCGTTAACACCCGACAGACGATGGAGCATGTCAAAGCTTCAAAGTCTGGTATGCTCCTCTAAACGCTCACAAATATTCAGTTCGTCTTCATTTAAAAAAAATAGATACAATGGCTCCAACTAGTGGTTGGGTAAATAATTAATCCTCTGCTGATAATTTTTCAGGAACAAGTGGCTCTCCTATTCAGTTGTCTGCCAACTTCTTTCGTATCCTGTCCCGCCCTCAATGGGTTCTATACCAATACCACGTTGACTTCAAGCCACCAATGGAGTCCCGTCGCCTTCGATCGGCCCTCCTGTTCCAGCACGAGCGAACTCTGGGCAATGTTCACTCCTTCGATGGAGGGATACTCTTTATGCCGCAAAGACTTCCTCACAAGGTGCCTTCACACATTGACAACATTGACAATTTGGGCTCGGATAGAGCACATGAAAATGAACGGGCACAATGTGTGCCATGTGTTCAGGTGACTGTGCTGCAAAGTTTGACAAGTGATGGTGAGAAAGTGGAGATCATTGTGACCCTGACGAATGAACTGCCTCCAATGTCACCAGTTTGCCTGCAGTTGTACAACATTATATTCAGGTCAGCATTGAGGTTCCCATGTGCTGTGTGGTTCTCTATGATTGAACATTTTTTCAAATGTGGTTTTACGGTTTATGTCAGATGCATTTGTCCAATTATGACATTGTTTTTGATGTTTTCTGAAGGATTTTGCGACTCCTCGGCATGCAACAGATTGGACGCAATTATTACGATGCCAAAGATCCACTCAGCATCCTGCAGCACAGGTCAAATTTTTATTCATTTATTTTTCATTTATTGCTCTGAAGCTAACAATACAATTCGCAAAGGATCTTAAATGTAGATTAACATGTTTTGCAAGAACTGAGTTCTTGTATGAACTTTTTTTTTTCCTTAGTTACAAGAACAGAACAAACCTAGTTCAGTAGTGGATTATATTTGAGCTCTTCCCAAATGTTTAATATGTGCATGATTCAGAATTATTTCCCTCCCAGATTGACCATATGGCCAGGCTACACAACAGGCATCTTGCAGTACGAGTCAGCCATCATGCTGTGTATCGATGTGAGCCACAAAGTGCTGCGTAGTGAGACTGTTCTGGACTTTATGATCAACCTGAGACAGAGGTGTGGACCTCATTCCTTCACCGATGTCTGTGCCAAGGAGCTTGTTGGGCTCATTGTTCTCACTAAGTAAGAAGCACTTTAACCCTAAGCTAACCCTAATGACATACATTCGTTTGTTTGTTCACAGTTTTTTGTGTGTTTGTCAATGTTAGGTACAACAACAAAACCTACAGGATAGATGACATTGCTTGGGATCAAACACCCTGCAACACGTTTACAAGGGAGGACACAGACATCTCCTTCAAGAACTACTACAAAACTGTTGGTTGCCACAACGACGAGTCTCGAACTCCTGAAAGGGAGAAAAATTGATTAGTCACATTGACTGTTAATGTTGCATTGGCCGTTGAGAGCATTAGCGATGCACTTCAAGCAGTCGCTCACATTTGAAAAATGTATGGGTGTGGTCAGTCATGCTCACAGATAAAGTTTCGGGTGTGATTAGGGATGGAATCTCAAGACCTTAAAATAACTTGCTGGATTGATATAACATAACTGTAGATTAAAAATAAAATAAACAAATTCATAACTAAAATAGAAATAAAATTTTCAAATTCAAAAATGATAATTTCCAATTTCAACTGATATTAGTAGAGCATGATATTAAACGGTATTTAAATTTTTTTATCAATGAAAATTCTTGATCAGACAAACTATCTGAAGAAAAGTTAAATGCACTGGCCTGTCAGGGAATAAACATGAACGGTCTATACTTGCAACGTTTTGAAAATGGTGAAAGTTTTTTTTAAACATAATCGGCGCTCGTGGCAACAAGCTCGCGATACATTGTAACAAACATTCCTCTCGCCAATCATGATGTATTGTTGTGGGAGAGGGGTGGGGGGATTGCATCGGGGGACTGCCGTAAATAGGAGGCTGGCTTGCTCGAACGCACCTTTATGTGCATGCGCTTGACATATTGGCCACACTTGAATCAAGCGACGAGGTCGATCGTAGTCTAACGTTTTTTGGGGGGGCGTGGGGGGGCACGCCGTCACACTGCGTAGCGATCCACGCATTGAGCACCCCTGGTGTAACTGAATTTCCTTTGACATGGCTCATGATGTTGATGACTTTCGTCGTGAATGCTCTCGCAGTATGTGAAACAGCTCTGAATAAGCGCTTTGGGCCGAACATCCATGCATTCTCAGTATGGTTAAATTGCATTTCCTGTTTTCGGGTGAATACTGATTGTTTTGAAGAAGGCTTGTTAACGTTTATTAAATAAACATGTAAATTAATCTCGAGACTACACAAAATAAGTGACTTCTTTCAATATCTTTTTTTCTACCCATAACAAATTTTCGACTGCAGATTTGCGAGTGCGATGGCGCACGGGTGCCAACGCGCTCGTCAAATATGAGTGACTGGTGTTGTAATCCATCTCATAGTACAGTTGTAAGAATTGTCTTTCAATACTCTTGGAGGTTGGTGTTTGTTTTTCAATCTGTTAGCCATCGAATGTGTACGAATTGTTTTTTAGAGATACGGTGTGGAAATCCAAGACAGCAATCAAGTTCTCCTGGTCAGCCGCGTGAAGAGGCTTGCTCGAGGTCAAACACCTCCTGGACCAGCTTTGCTCATCCCAGAGCTTTGCTACCTCACAGGTTCACACCACAATACGCACGTCAAATTCTCTGAACTTGGTTGACACGTTGATCCACAAATCCTGAAATTGACCCTGAGTCCTTGTGAGAATTGGATTACCTCCAAAGAGCAATAAGAACTTGTTCCAAACAGAAACTAACCCACAAGGACCACAAATCCATCTTCAAATGTCCTTGAAACTGCCTTGCACACATGTGTTGACTGAACTCACAGTCATTGACATCTACTCAACATCCTGATCCAATCAAGTGACTGAATGCAAGTGTGTCCATGACAACATTTAGAAAATGGTGGCCAGCATGGGTGACATTGGGAATGTGAATCTCTTCTCAGTTTCCTCACTTGGTTATACAGGGCTTTCAAATAGTCCTCAAAAAACTTGTGATGTCCACGTCATGTTGAAAACAAACTCCAAAAATGTGTTCCATAGTGCACTGCACATCATTTTTCTCAGAGGAGGAAAAGGTCTGGGTTCTTATTGGTTCAGCTTGTTTCTTTCTCACGCTTGACTGACAAGATGCGAGCAGACTACACCATCATGAAGAAATTCATGTTATTTGCTTTAACAGGAATAATGTAACCTTAGGGAATACCAGTACATTTGTCACTTTATTTAGGGAGTATTTTGGCATTGAATTAACCCTTTAAGAGCTGAGCCTCAAAATGCCAGCCTGGATTTGTGTGCAGTTATTTGTCAATTTACAATTACACTTTAATTGAATGAATAAAACACAAAAACAGAATGACATTTGAGTGTTTTAGTTCAGAATTTTCTTTTACCTGAATAACTGTGAATTTCAAATGTGAAAGGAATGAAACACGTGGCAAAAACGCAAAGTCCAAAAATTCTGGAACGAGGTCTAATAGCTATGAGGCAAAACTTGGAATATGAACAAAACAAGACTTGACTAAAGTGGCACACGAACGCTGTAATGAGGGAGATACACGAACCAAACGTTTGAGTAATTGCTCACAATGATGTGTCGCGCTCCTCTGCAGAAGGAGCAAAGTAATGAGAATTGAATTAACTCCGTGATGTCTCTCTCTTCCAGACAAAGTGCGCTGAGGAGAGGACACCCGTAAAAATTACGAAATTAAAACCGCTGTAATGATCCATAATAAAAATGACACAAGACTGCTCCATTATCCCCCATCCAAAGGACATTTTATGTTGCCATTTTTCTGTATTTTTTTATTTTTAGCCCACTGATGTGTGTAGTCTGCCTTAAGGCTTTTGAATGTAGGTAACGTAAGTGACATAAGTGTGAACATTTGTTTTTATTTGGCACTAC
Organism: Syngnathoides biaculeatus; assembly: GCF_019802595.1. Lineage (NCBI taxonomy): Eukaryota > Metazoa > Chordata > Actinopteri > Syngnathiformes > Syngnathidae > Syngnathoides > Syngnathoides biaculeatus. The sequence goes on from NW_026907532.1 coordinate 109,533, forward strand.
CCCATTAAAAATCAACTGTTTAGAACAATGATCATTCTGTGTATGTACCTTATAGCAGCTGGGTTAGAATGACATAATAGTATCCTTCTTTTTCTCTCCAGAAATATAACGTGTTATTACTATCATACCCGCCTCATTAAAACTGTGATCTTGCTTCGTCAACCATTTAAAACAAAAGCGTTTGTCAGGAGTGTGGTCATGCCACTCACCTGCACCTTGTTTGTTAATTATGTCTTGTAATTAAGCTTTGTGTGTTGAGTCTTAAGTGGCCAGGCTGTGGGTGTGCGTCAGTTTACAACCTTCATAGATAGATAGATAGATAGATAGATAGATAGATAGATAGATAGATAGATAGATAGATAGATAGATAGATAGATAGATAGATAGATAGATAGATAGATAGATAGATAGATAGATAGATAGATAGATAGATAGATAGATAGATAGATAGATACCCCGCGCCCCTCGTGAGGATAAGCGGCTAAGAAAATGGATGGATGGATGTGTATAGTTGAGCAAACTGATTGTCCCAATATGTACAATCAACGTACTTCCATTTTGTTTGTTGAAGAAGGAAGGACCAGACCTGTTGAGTGATCCCAAACTCTGGACCTTCTCTGTTTTTCCCCTGCTTCACGCTTTTCGCAATGCAAGTGTGCAGTAACATGAGTCTAACATGAGTATCCACTCCTGCTAATCCTGGATGGCAGCAGCTCCTCACTTGCACCTCATTGACGCCAATTAGGCCAGGGCATAGAAGCCTTGTGTGTTCCGTTGTCAGTGGCTTGTTGGTTGCTCTTGAGACTGCGTCACTGTGCATGAGTTTTTGTTACCGGCCTCAGACCTGGAAGAATCTGAGTCGGCACAAGTGATCCACAGGTGGTAGGCACTGTGGATCTGTGAACTGTGAACAGTGAGGAACAGAAATGAGCCCGTATGTCTCGCTCATGTGTGGGCAGAGGCTCGACCTTCCTCACGCTTCAATTCACCCCTCCGTAGAAAATGCGCAATCCGCATCACTGACCAATAAGAGGCCAGAGATCTGCATAAACCACGCCCCTTTTTTCGACCCGCAGTTTTCTCAGACAACGCTGGATGGTCCAGTATAGCTTTTGTTGGCATTTTATTGCGTATTTGGGTTCTTTAACAAAAGATATGGCTAAGAGGTGTAGTCACAGACTTTATAATAGTGACGACAGGTATCCTGAAAGGCTAGTTGGTGGAGTTCAATTCGTACCCTTTCCAAAACCGAAGACCCAGTACGAAAAATGTCTTTGATGGATAAAACTTTGTGGAAGACCGCATGATCAACTGAATCCATCAACTGGAACAGATATGTTTGCATGAAGGTAAGTCCTATATTTGATTTTCAATACATGTCTCGTATAAATGAATTAGCAGTTCTTCGCTTGCATAATATAGCTACGTGTGAATGATTGTCACACTTGATCTGTGTTGAGCGATATTTTGTGATGATCTGACTGCACAAACGTGTCTCTGTTCGGCGGTGAGCTAAGCTAAACCGGACTAGCAGTCCTAAAAGCCTTCGACGTGCACCGAGACACCAAGACTGAAGGAAGGATGTTTGAGGACACTAAAGTAGTGATTGTCGTACTCGGTCGGGACTTACGTAGGTTCGGCACTAATTCAAGAATAATTGTTGAGGGGAGCGCGTGACGTTACACAAAGAAAACGAGTGAAACAACTCGTAAATCAAGCCTCTCCTTCTTTTCCTTCATACGGTGGTTCACAAACGGCTATACAGATACACATACAGATTCTGCACACAAGTGTGATAGGTAACACGAAAATAGGAAACTGTCAATAACAAATTCGTCTTTGGGTTATAATATATTATATTATGTGGCTTCTCGGTCTCCCTCTGACTCTGGAAAGATCTCGCGCTAATATCAATGGTTTCTCCGTCGATATGCACGGAAATACCATTGAAATACCCCTCACTGAAATACGTGAAGCCCTGCTGTCTGCTTTTAAACGATATTTCACTGTTAGCTAAGAATGTGAGTGAGAAATCAGCTGGTAAATCGGACAGTTTCGCTCTATTCTTTTCTTGCTGCGCCGATATTTTTGCTAATTGTTTGTCTGACGTCAGCGAACGTGGCGTGATGTCACTTCAGGAGGCGTGGTTAAGTGCCCTGTACGGAGGGGTCAATTCAGAGGGAGCGGCTCAGGAGTGCCGTCTACTGACTACTTCGCCAAATAACATCACAATGAAAAGTGTCAGTCACTGTCAGAAAGTACTAGGCTTAAAAAAATGTGTATTTTTAATTTTTGACTCAAGGCGGTTTCTAAACCTTCTACATGTGCAAGCATTTTGTTACTGTATCTATCTATCTATCTATCTATCTATCTATCTATCTATCTATCTATCTATCTATCTATATCTATCTATCTATCTATCTATCTATCTATCTATCGATCTATCGATCTATCTATCTATCTATCTATCTATATCTATCTATCTATCTATCTATCTATCTATCTATCTATCTATCTATCTATCTATCTATCTATCTATCAATCTATCTATCTATCAAGTTCTTTCGAGAAGTGTGGGGATCGTGTACTGTTCTGTGTTATGTCAATTTGTTTGAAGTTTCTGATTTAACAATAATATGATACCCAAATTATCGGTTGATGTTGATTCAGTTGGTGTACATTTCCAAGTAATGGGTCCAGTTAAGAAAATTCTTTTGCTGATTTTGTTGTGGATAAATGATATTCCTGTCACTCGGCAGCTGCTATTCTGAGAATGACCCCAATAAAACCAACGCCAGACTTTGATCTCCTGGTAAAAAAAAAAAAAAAAAAAAGAGAGGGAAGTTTATTTAGGTCAGTTTTAGACAGTACTTTGTTCCATTTTTGAATACTTTTTACTTTTGAGTACATGAACAGAACAAAGTCTGGGTGAATTTCTCTTCCAATCAACACTGTTTGAATTTGTCATGTGGAGGTGAGCCGTCGTTCTTCAATTGAGGAATTTGACCCACTAAAGTTCACCTTTGACCTTTGGCTCGAAGCTCTTGCTCAAGTACAAAGATGAGGCAAATCTTTACGGGACTCTGTATTCCTTCATTTTTTGATGTATGAAAATATTTATTTAGGACATTTTTACTTTTGGGCACACTTTTAGAACTTTTTTAATTCTGCAGGTCATAAGTAACTTTGTCCTTCCATGTAGGCCGTCAGGGGCGTGGCCAGGCCACTGCCCTGTGGCCTCCTCCCCAGCTCCTCACCTGGAGCTCGTTGACGCTAATTAGGCCACTCTTATAAGCCAGGGGTCGGAAACCTATGGCTCGCGAGCCATACCTGGCTCTTTTGGTGGTTGCATATGGCTTATGGCCTTGTTACGACACACTGTACATGTGTGTTCTAGCATGCAGAGGAAGTTTTTCCTAGTGGGGTTGCTGTAGTTATGTGTGGTAGTCATTGTCCACAGGTGCAGAAGGGTCTAACACCGATCGTGTCGAAACAACTAATCATGGAAATGCTTTTGTCAAAGGTCACTCAAAGAAAAAAAGATGAGGAGGAGCAAAGTTTTCACCAAGAATGGACAACCTTTGTTGAGAGGGAGGCTTCTGCTGCGTGTTGAAATTCACAGACGGGGAGTTTGCCAAAGCGTTCGTACTCGACGTTGCCGATATACATTTTGCCAACTTCGCATAAAGACAAGATAATCAAATGAGTGAAAGACATGCCTTTGTCGGCAAGAACGGTTCACCCGTCGTACCAGCATGATGGCAAATCAAATTTAATTACGTTCATGATGAACGAATGGAAGTCTTAATGCTTGCATGAAGCTTAATCTGACGATGTATGAACTCCAAAACCATCAGCAAAACCGAGCAGCACAAGCTGTCACATTAATGGGACAAAGTACTTTTGTTATCATTGGTCAGCAACAGCGTAACAATATTATTTAAAATAATTCAGAGACTTATTGTACTTGAAAAGTGTTGGTCTTACAAAAATGCGCAAATACACTTGTACTTAGTTTTCAAAATACTGTATGGCTCTATTGAAATTACATTTTAAAATATTTGGCCTTTATGCTTCTCTCAGTCGAAAAGGTTCCCGACCCCTGAGCTAGACACGTTCAACACTATTGAGATGATCGCATCCTTCGCCTGAGCTGCCCCTCACGTTGTCCAACTGTCTTGTCAACCGTCGAGACCTTCAAGTTCCTGGGAATTACAGTCTCACAGGTGGGCGACTCCTAACCTCCCAAAAACAATGGACAGTGCATTGGTCTTCTTAAAAGTGTAGTAATTCAAAGATTGTGGGTTCAAGTCCCACCAGAGTCACTCTTTCAGTGAAAGTGGGTTTCCTTTGGTGAGTAAAATGTGGAGAGTGAACTTTATGCGCATCCATGTTCATGAAAACAAAATACTGTTACTTTGATGCAAAATATTTCAAAGTATGAAAGAACCCTTCCACTCCTATTTCTGCTGTTTTTTACAGACGTCAAATTTATAAATTCAGTGCCCTCTCAACACTGAACCGGAGAGGCAGGAATTGGATTTTGGAATCTCATTTCTCGCAAAATAATTCAAGGCGGGATGAGACAGCCAATGGCAAAATGCCTTTGCTATTAATTGTTAGCACAGTGGATCAAGAGTCATTTAGCACTGAGCCCTTTTGTGTGCGTGTGCGTATTTTCACTAATTGCATGTCACTAATTCAACATAACAGTACCAGAATGGATGCAATGTATCACCAATGTCAACTCTGCAGCCTGCATGCTGGCCAAAACGGGGTGTCCCATGGTCCAGGCAGGGCTCAAGGTCCGATTCTGGAAAACAGGACATTTCAAAAGAAATGTGCACTACATTTTTCATGATGGTGCTTCCATTAGCATCACTTTGTTCGTTTGAACTTGATAATAGCATCATCAGTGGCTTTTCCTCTTCATGAACCCCAGCAAGTTCATTTCCATCCTTAGTTTATCTGTTTCTAAGTTAGAAGAATGTATGAAAAAAAACAAACAGAAAGCATCTATCCATCTATTTTCTTCGCAGATTATCCTTACGAGGGTCGCGGGGAGTGCTGGAGCCTATCCCAGCTCTCAACAGGCTGGAGGTGGGGTACACCCTTGAACTGGTTGCCAGCCAATCGCAGGGCACATAAAGACAAACACGCGCACCCACAATCACACCTCAGGAGAATTTAGTGTATCCAATTAATGTTGCATGTTTTTGGGATGTGGGAGGAAACCGGAGTGCCCGGAAGACACACATGCAGGCACAGGGAGAACATGCAAACTCCACAGAGGTAGGCTTGGGATCGAACTTGGGTGGTGAGAACTGTGAGGCCAACGCTTTACCAGCTGACCCACTGTACCACCACGGAAAAAGCATTTTAAAGTTTAATTATGGCAGAGGTCACATACAGGTGAGGCCTGATTTAAACCCCAGTCCTCACCTCAGAACTGTGGCGGTTTCTAAACCTTCTACATGTGCAAGCATTTTGTTACTCTATCTATCTATCTATCTATCTATCTATCTATCTATCTATCTATCTATCTATCTATCTATCTATCTATCTATCTATCTATCTATCTATCTATCTATCTATCTATCTATCTATCTATCTATTTTCTTTTGCCACTTATCCTCATGAGGGTTTGGGGGGTCTCTATCTATCTATTTATCTATGAAGCTTGTAAACTGACGCAAACACACAGCCTGGCCACTGAAGACTCAACACACAAATTCTTAATTACAAGACATAATTAACAAACAAGGTGCAGGTGAGTGGCATGACCACACCCCTGACAAACGCGATTTAAATCCTTGACAAAGCTAGATCACAGTTTTCATGAGGCAGGTATGATCGTAATAACACGTAACATTTCTGGAGAGAAAAAGAAGAAGGGTACTTTTACCTCATTCTAACCGAACTGCTATACAGTACATGCTCATTGTTCTAAACAAAAGATTTTTAATGGGGTAATGCAAAATAAAAACAATTGTTTCCATTTATGACACGTTGGCATGACCTCCATCCAAAAGCCTTCAGGCAAACTCCACACATCAGTGAGCTAAAAATAAAAAAAAATCAGAAAAACGGCAACATATGTGTGTCCATTGGATGGAGAACAATGGAGCAGTTTTGTGTCATTTTTACTTTGGATCATTACAGCGCTTTATAATTTTGTAATTTTTGCAGGTGTCCTCTCCTCAGCGCACTTTGTGTCTGGTAGAGTGAGACATCGCGTAGTTAATTCAATTCTCTTCACTTTGCTACTTCTGCAGAGGAGCGCTACTCATCATTGTGTGCAATTAAACAAGCGTTTGTGTGCCACTTTAGTTAAGTCTTGTTTTGTTCATGTTCCATGTTGGGCCTTCTAGTTATTGGACTTCATTTCAAAATTTCGGGACTGTTCCTTTTTGCCACGTGATTTTTGTGCTTCTGCCTTTTTGGACTGCTTTCCTGTCTACGACCTCTGAAAGAATCAAACTCCCCTCGAAAATGATGTCCCTGAATTTGGGTCCTATTTCTTGCCACATACTCGTGACAATAGGCATCGTTGTGTGTGAGGATTAATTCAAGTTTACAGTTTATAGTAAAGGAAAAATTAAAATTGTTATGAGAAAGTTATTGAACATGGCTTTATTCCATCCACATTTAAAAATTCACAGTTATTCAGATTAAAAAAAATTAACTAAAAAGCTCATATCAAGTTCTGTTTTTGTGTTTTATTCATTCAGTTTAACTGTAATTGTACATGCAGTAAAATGATGAATAACTGCACACAAATCCAGGCTGACATTTTGAGGCTGAGCTGTTAAGGGGTTAATTCCATGCTAAAATACCCCCTAAATAAAACTACAAATATACTGGTAATCCCTAATGTTACTTTATTCCTGCTAAAGGAAATAACATGAATTTAAGGTTCCCTTTTGTGGTGTGAAAGACACTAAAATGCTCTGAAATGCTCCCATATGTCCCAGAAATACTTCTTGAAAGTCAAAAAAACTTTCTTTCATCTTGTTCTGTGAGGAGTCGCCACAATGTGTCATTTCAGATGAACACTCATATTCGTTTGGCACAGTTTTACCATGCCTAGTTAATGCCCGCGCACCCTAAGTGCGGAAGTCACGGTTGTCATTCATCTAGCCAGCACCACTAGTGTGGAAGTCACAGTTTTCATTCATCCAGCAAGCACAACCAGTGCGCTGGAAGCCCGCTTGCGGGTGTCCTTCACCCGCATACCATACCTGGTTCAAGCCTGCGCACCCGAAGTTTGGAAGTCATGGTTGTCATTCAACCAGCCAGAACAACCAGTCTGGAAGTCATGGTTGCCTTTCATCCATTCAGCACAACCGTTGCGCTGCAAGCCCGCTTGTGGGTGTCCTTCACCCGCATATCATGCCTGGTTCATGTCCGTGCACCCGAAGTATTGAAGGCATGGTTGTCATTCATCCATCCAGCACAACCAGTGTTGAATTCATGGTTACCTTTCATCCATTCAGCACAACCAGTGCGTAGGTCACGGTTGTCATTCATTCAGGCAACACAACTTTTGCGCTGGAAGCCTGCTTGGGGAAGTCCTTCAAACGGATACCATAACTGGTTCATGCCCGCATACCCTAAGTGTGGTAGATGACTATGTCATTCAACCACCCAGCACAACCAGTCTGGAAGTCATGGTTGCCTTTCATCCATGCAGCACAACCGTTGCGCTGCAAGCCCACTTGCGGGTGTCCTTCACCCGCACACCATGCCTGGTTCATTTCCGTCCACCCTTGGTGTTGAAGTAATGGCTGCCTTTTATCCATCCAGCACAACCAGTAAGCTGGAAGCCTTCTTGGGTGCGTCTTCCCATCGGATACCATGCCTGGTTAATGCCCGCGTCCGCTAAGTTTGGAAGTCATGGTTGTCTTTCATACATCCAGCACAACTCTTGCGCTGAAAGCCCGCTTGCAGGTGTCCTTTACCCGGATACCAAGACTGGTTCATGCACGCGCACCCTAAGTGTGGGAGTCATGGTTGTCATTCATCCAGCCAGCACAACCAGTGTGGAAGTCATGGTTTTCATTCAACCACCCAGCACAACCAGTCTGGAAGTCATGGTTGCCTTTCATCCGTGCAATACAACCATTGCGCTGCAAGCCCGCTTGCGGGTGTCCTTCACCCGCATACCATGCCTGGTTCATGCCCGCGCTCCCTAAATGTGGAAGTCACAGTTCTCTTTCATCCAGCCACCACAACCATTGCTCTGCACGCCCGCTTGCGGATGTCCTTCACCCGCATACCATGCCTAGTTCATGTCCGTGCACCCTAAGTGTGGAAGTCATGGTTTTCATTCATCTAGCCAGCACAACCAGTGTGGAAGTCACGGTTGTCATTCATCCAGCTAGCACAACCATTGCGCTGCAAGCCTGCTTGCGGGTGTCCTTCACCCGCATACCATGCCTGGTTCATGTCCGTGCACCCTAAGTGTGGAAGTCATGGTTGTCTTTCATACATCCAGCACAACTCTTGCGCTGAAAGCCCGCTTGTAGGTGGCCTTTACCCGCATACCAAGACTGGTTCATGCCCGCGCACCCTAAGTCTGGAAGTTATGGTTGTCATTCATCAAACCAGCACAACCAGTGCGCTGGAAGCCCGCTTAGATGCGTTCCCCCCCCGAGCATATCATGCCTGGTTCATGCCCGCGGACCCAAAGTGTGGAAGTCGTGGTTTCCTTTCATCCAGCCAGCAAAAGCAGTGCGGCAGTCACGGTTGTCATTCATTCAGCCAGCAAAACCAGTGCGGAAGTAACGGTTGTCATTCATCCAGGCAACCCAACTATTGCGCTGCAAGCGCGCATTCGGGTGTCCTTCAGCCGCATACCATGCCTGTTTCATGTCCATGCAACCTAAGTTTGGAAGTCATGGTTGTCATTCAACCAGCCAGCACAACCAGTGCGCTGGAAGCCTGCTTGCAGGTGTCCTTCACCCGCATACCATGCCTTGTTCTTGCCCGCACACCCTAATTGTGGAAGTCATGGTTGCCTTTCATGCATCCAGCACAACCAGTGCGTTGGAAGCCCTCTTGGGTGCGTCTTCCCATCGCATACCATGCCTGGTTCATGCCCGTGCATGCTAAGTGTGGAAGTCATGGTTGCCTTTCATCCAACCAGCACAACCAGTGCGGAAGTCACGGTTGTCATTCATCCAGGCAACACAACTATTTCGCTGGAAGCCTGCTTGGGGAAGTCCTTCAAACTGATACCATGCCTGGTTTATGCCCGCGCTAACTAAGTGTGGAAGTCATGGTTGTCATTCACCCAGCCACAACAACCTGCGTGCTGCAAGCCCTCTTGCAGGTGTCCTTCTTCCGCGGAACATGCGTTGTTCATGCCCGTGTGCTCTAAGTGTGGAAGTCATGGTAGTCATTCAACTAGTGCGCTGGAAGCCCGCTTGGGTGCGTTTCCCCTGCATACCATGCCTGGTTCATACCGCACACCCTCAGTGTCGAAGTCTTGGTTGTCATTCAACCACCCAGCACAACCAGTCTTGAAATCATGGTTGCCTTTCATCCATGCAGCACAACCGTTTGCGCTGCAATCCCACTTGCGGGTGTCCATCACCCGCATACCATGCCTGGTTCATGCCCGCGCACCCTAAGTGTAGAATTCATGGCTGTCATTCATCCAGCAAGCACAACCAGTGTGGAAGTCATTGTGGCCTTTCATCCATCCATGACAACCATTGCGCTACAATCCCGCTTTTGGGTGTCTTTCAGCCGCATACCATGCCTGGTTCATGCCCGCGTACCCCAAGTGTGGAAGCCATGGTTGTCATTCATCCAGCCAGCACAAGAAGTGTGCTGCAAGCCCGCTTTCGGGTGTCCTTCAGCCCCATACCATGCCTGGTTCATGCCCGCGCACCCCAAGTGTGGAAGTCATGGTTGTTATTCATCCAGCCAGCACAGCCAGTGTGGAAGTCATTGTGGCCTTTCATCCATCCATGACAACCATTGCGCTACAATCCCGCTTTTGGGTGTCTTTCAGCCGCATACCATGCCTGGTTCATGCCCGCGCACCCCAAGTGTGGAAGTCATGGTTGTCATTCTTCCAGCCAGCACAAGTGCGCTAGAAGCCCGCTTTCGGGTGTCCTTCAGCCCCATACCATGCCTGGTTCATGCCCGCGCACCCCAAGTGTGGAAGTCATGGTTGTCATTCTTCCAGCCAGCACAAGTGCGCTAGAAGCCCGCTTGCGGGTGTCCTTCACCTGCATAACATGCGTTGTTCATGCCTTTGGGCACTAAGTGTGGAAGTCATGGTTGCATTTCATCCAGCCAGCACAAACGTTGCACTGCAAGCCCTCTTGCAGTGTCCTTCACCCGCATACCATGCCTGGCTCATGTCCGTGCACCCGAAGTGTGGAAGTCATGGTTGCCTTTCATCCCTCCAGCACAACCAGTGCGCTGGGAGCCCTCTTGGGTGCGTCTTCCCATCGCATACCATGCCTTGTTCATGCCCGCGCACGCGAAGTTTGGAAGTCATGGTTGTCATTCATCCATCCAGTACAACCAGTGCGCTGGAAGCCCGCTTGCGGGTGTCTTCTTCTTCTTCTTTTCCTTTCGGCTTGTCCCGTTAGGGGTCGCCACAGCGTGTCATCGTTTGCCATCTTAGCCTATCTCCTGCATCTTCCTCTCTAACCCCAACTGCCCTCATGTCTTCCCTCACCACATCCATAAAACTTCTCTTTGGTCTTCCTCTCGCTCTTTTGCCTGGGAGCTCCATCCTCAGCATCCTTCTACCAATATACTCACTCTCTCGCCTCTGAACATGTCCAAACCATCGAAGTCTGTTCTCTCGAATCTTGTCTCCAAAACATCCAGCTTTGGTTGTCCCTCTCATGAGCTCATTTCTAATCCTATCCAACCTGGTCACTCCGAGCGAGAACCTCAACATCTTCATTTCTGCCACCTCGAGTTCTGCTTCCTGTTGTTTCTTCAGTGCCACCGTCTCTAATCCGTACATCATGGCCGGCCTCACCACTGTTTTGTAAACTTTGCCCTTCATCCTAGCAGACACTCTTCTGTCACATAACACACCAGACACCTTTCGCCAGCTGTTCCAACCTGCTTGGACCCGTTTCTTCACTTCCTGACCACACTCTCCATTGCTCTGTATTGTTGACGCCAAGTATTTGAAGTCGTCGACCCTCGCTATCTCTTCTCCCTGTAGCCTCACTCTTCCCCCTCTACTTTTCTCATTCACGCACATATATTCTGTTTTACTTCGGCTAATCTTCATTCCTCTCCTTTCCAGTGCATGTCTCCATCTTTCTAATTGTTCCTCTGCATGCTCCCTGCTTTCACTGCATATCACAATATCATCTGCGAACATCATGGTCCAAGGGGATTCCAGTCTAACCTCATCTGTCAGCCTATCCATTACCACTGCAAACAGGAAGGGGCTCAGAGCTGATCCCTGATGCAGTCCCACCTCCACCTTAAATTCCTCTGTCACACCTAAGGCACATCTCACCATTGTTCTGCTGCCATCATACATGTCCTGTACTATTTTAACATACTTCTCTGCCACACCAGACTTACGCATGCAGTACCACAGTTCCTCTCTTGATACTCTGTCATAGGCTTTCTCTAGATCCACAAAGACACAATGTAGCTCCTTCTGACCTTCTCTGTACTTTTCCACGAGCATCCTCAAGGCAAATAATGCATCTGTGGTACTCTTTCTAGGCATGAAACCATACTGTTGCTCGCAGATACTTACTTCTGTCCTGAGTATAGCCTCCACTACTCTTTCCCATAACTTCATTGTGTGGCTCATCAACTTTATTCCTCTATAGTTCCCACAGCTCTGAACATCCCCTTTGTTCTTAAAAATGGGAACTAGAACACTTTTCCTCCATTCTTCAGGCATCTTTTCGCCCGCTAGTATTCTGTTGAATAAGTTGGTCAAAAACTCCACAGCCATCTCTCCAAATTGCTTCCATACCTCTACCGGACCAACTGCCTTTCCAGTTTTCATCCTTTGTAGTGCCTTTCTGACTTCCCCCTTAGTAATCATTTCCACTTCCTGGTCCTTCACTCTTGCCTCTTCAACTCTTCCTTCTCTCTCATTTTCTTCATTCATCAACTTCTCAAAGTATTCTTTCCATCTATTTAGTACACTACCGGCACCAGTCAACACATTTCCATCTCTATCCTTAATCACCCTGACCTGCTGCACATCCTTCCCATCTCTATCCCTCTGTCTGGCCAACCTGTAGAGATCCTTTTCTCCTTCTTTCGTGCCCAACCTGGTGTACATGTCTTCATATGCCTCTTGTTTAGCCTTTGCCACCTCGACCTTTGCCCTACGTCGCATCTCGATGTACTCCTTTCGCCTCTCCTCAGTCCTCTCAGTATCCCACTTCTTCTTCGCTAATCTCTTTCCTTGTATGACTCCCTGTATTTTGGGGTTCCACCACCAAGTCTCCTTCTCCCCTTTCCTACCAGATGACACACCAAGTACTCTCCTGCCTGTCTCTCTGATCACCTTGGCTGTCGTCGTCCAGTCTTCCGGGAGCTTCGGTTGTCCATCGAGAGCCTGTCTCACCTCTTTCCGGAAGGCCGCACAACATTCTTCCTTTTTCAGCTTCCACCACATGGTTCTCTGCTCTACCTTTGTCTTCTTAATCTTCCTACCCACCACCAGAATCATCCTACATACTACCATCCTATGCTGTCGAGCTACACTCTCCCCTACCACTACTTTACAGTCAGTAACCTCCTTCAGATTACATCGTCTCCACAAAATATAATCTACCTGCGTGGTTCTACCTCCGCTCTTGTAGGTCACTATATGTTCCTCCCTCTTCTGGAAATAAGTGTTCACTACAGCCATCTCCATCCTTTTTGCAAAGTCCACCACCATCTGCCCTTCAAAGTTCCTTTCCTGGATGCCGCACTTACCCATCACTTCTTCATCGCCCTTGTTTCCTTTACCTATATGTCCATTACAATCTGCACCAATCACAACTCTCTCGCTGTCTGGGATGCTCAGAACTACTTCATCTAGTTCCTTCCAGAATTTCTCTTTCAACTCTAGGTCACATCCTACCTGTGGTGCATAGCCGCTAACCACATTATACATAACACCCTCAATTTCAAATTTTAGTCTCATCACTCGATCTGATACTCTTTTCACCTCCAAGACATTCTTAGCCAGCTCTTCCTTTAAAATAACCCCTACTCAATTTCTCTTCCCATCTACTCCGTGGTAGAATAATTTAAACCCTGCTCCCAAACTTCTAGCCTTACTACCTTTCCACCTGCTCTCTTGGATGCACAGAATATCAACCTTTCTCCTAATCATCATGTCAACCAACTCCTGTGCTTTTCCTGTCATAGTACCAACATTCAAAGTCCCTACACTCAGTTGTAGGCTCTGTGCATTCCTCTTTTTCTTCTGACGCTGGATCCGGTTACCTCCTCTTCTTTGTCTTCGACCCACAGTAGCTGAATTTCCACCGACGCCCTGCAGGTTAGCAGTGCCGGGGGCGGGCGTTGTTAACCCGGGCCACGACCGATCCGGTATGGGATTCTTTAGATGAACGCTCATATTTGTTTGGCACAGTTTTTACGCCGGATGCCCTTCCTGACGCAACCCTCTGCATTTATCCGGGCTTGGGACCGGCCTACAGATTGCACTGGTTTGTGCCCCCATAGGGCTGCATGGTTGTCATTCATCCATCCAGTACAACCAGTGGGCTGGAAGCCCGCTTGCGGGTGTCCATCACCCGAATACCATGCCTGGTTCATGCAAGTGCACCCTAAGTTTAGAAATCATGGTTGTCATTCATCCAGCCAGCACAGCCAGTGTGAAACTCAAGGTGGCCTTTCATTCACCTATTACAACCATTGCGCTGCAAGCCCGCTTTCGTGTGTCCTTCAGCCGCATACCATGCCTGGTTCATGAACCGCACACCCCACGTGTGGAAGTCATGGTTGTCAATCATCCAGCCAGTACAGCCAGTTTGGAAGTCATTGTGGCCTTTCATCCATCCATGACAACCATTGCTCTGCAATCCCGCTTTCGGGTGTCTTTCAGCCGCATACCATGCCTGGTTCATGCCCGCGCATCCCAAGTGTGGAAGTCATGGCTGTCCTTCATCCAGCCAGCACAACCATTTCTCTGCAAGCCCGCTTTCGGGTGTCCTTCAGCCCCATACCATGCCTGGTTCATGCCCGCGCACCCCAAGTGTGGAAGTCATGGTTGTAATTCATCCAGCCAGCACAGCCAGTGTGGAAGTCATTGTGGCCTTTCATCCATCCATGACAACCATTGCGCTGCAATCCCGCTTTCGGGTGTCTTTCAGCCGCATACCATGCCTGGTTCATGCCCGCGCACCCCAAGTGTGGAAGTCATGGTTGTCATTCATCCAGCCAGCACAAGTGCGCTAGAAGCCCGCTTGCGGATGTCCTTCACCTGCATAACATGCGTTGTTCATAATTTTGCGCACTAAGTGTGGAAGTCATGGTTGCATTTCATCCAGCCAGCACAAACGTTCCGCTGCAAGCCCTCTTAAAGTGTCCTTCACCCGCATACCATGCCTGGTTCATGTCCGTGCTCCCTAAGTGTGGAAGTCATGGTTGCCTTTCATTCATCTAGCACAACCAGTGCGCTGGAAGCCCTCTTGGGTGCGTCTTCCCATTGCATTCCATGCCTTGTTCATGCCCGCGCACGCTAAGTTTGGAAGTCATGGTTGTCATTCATCCATCCAGTACAACCAGTGCGCTGAAAGCCCGCTTGCGGGTGTCCATCACCCGAATACCATGCCTGGTTCATGCCAGTGCACCCTAAGTTTAGAAATCATGGTTGTCATTCATCCAGCCAGCACAGCCAGTGTGGAACTCATGGTGGCCTTTCATTCACCTATTACAACCATTGCGCTGCAAGCCCGCTTGCGGGTGTCCTTCTTCCGCATAACATGCGTTGTTCATTCCCGTCGCCCTAAGTGTGAAAGTCATGGTTGCCTTTCATCAATCCAGCAAAACCGTTGCACTGCAAGCACACTTGCGGGTGTCCTTGACACGCATACCGTGCCTGGTTCATGTCCGTGCACCCTAAGTGTGGAAGTCATGGTTGTCATTCATCCAGCCAGCACAGCCAGTGTGGAAGTCATTGTGGCCTTTCATCCATCCATGACAACCATTGCGCTGCAAGCCCGCTTTCTGGTGTCCTTCAGCCGCATACCATGCCTGGTTCATGCCCGCGTACCCCAAGTGTGGAAGTCATGGTTGTCATTCATCCAGCCAGCACAAGTGCGCTAGAAGTCCGCTTGCGGGTGTCCTTCACCCACATCATATGCTATGTTCATTCCCGTCGCCCTTAGTGTGAAAGTCATGGTTCCCTTTCATCCATCAAGCACAACCGTTGCACTGCAAGCACCCTTGCTGGTGTCCTTCACCTGCATACCATGCCTGGTTCATGTCCATGCACCCTAAGTGTGGAAGTAATGGTTGCCTTTCATCCAGCCAGCACAACCAGTGCGCTGCA
This sequence comes from Syngnathoides biaculeatus, assembly GCF_019802595.1. Lineage (NCBI taxonomy): Eukaryota > Metazoa > Chordata > Actinopteri > Syngnathiformes > Syngnathidae > Syngnathoides > Syngnathoides biaculeatus. The sequence goes on from NW_026907532.1 coordinate 125,059, forward strand.
AGCCCGCTTTCGGGTGTCCTTCAGCCGCATACCATGCCTGGTTCATGCCCGCGTACCCCAAGTGTGGAAGTCATGGTTGTCATTCATCCAGCCAGCACAGCCAATGTGGAACTCACGGTGGCCTTTCATTCACCTATTACAAATATTGCGCTGCAAGCCCGCTTTCGTGTGTCCTTCAGCCGCATACCATGCCTGGTTCATGCCCGCACACCCCACGTGTGGAAGTCATGGTTGCCTTTCATCCATCCAGCACAACCAGTGCGCTGGGAGCCCGCTTGGGTGCGTCTTCCCATCGCATTCCATGCCTTGTTCATGCCCGCCCACGCTAAGTTTGGAAGTCATGGTTGACATTCTTCCATCCAGTACAACAAGTGCGCTGGTAGCCCTCTTGGTTGCGTCTACCCATCGCATTCCATGCCTGGTTCATGACCGCGCACCCCAAGTGTGGAAGTCATGGTTGCCTTTCATCCATCCAGCACAACCAGTGCGCTGGAAGCCCGCTTGCGGGTGTCCATCACCCGAATACCATGCCTGGTTCATGCCAGTGCACCCTAAGTTTAGAAATCATGGTTGTCATTCATCCAGCCAGCACAGCCAGTGTGGAACTCACGGTGGCCTTTCATTCACCTATTACAACCATTGCGCTGCAAGCCCGCTTTCGTGTGTCCTTCAGCCGCATACCATGCCTGGTTCATGCCCGCGCACGCTAAGTTTGGAAGTCATTGTTGTCATTCGTCCATCCATTCCAACCAGTGCGCTGGAAGCCCGCTTGCGGGTGTCCTTCTTCCGCATAACATGCGTTGTTCATTCCCGTCGCCCTAAGTGTGAAAGTCATGGTTGCCTTTCATCAATCCAGCAAAACCGTTGCACTGCAAGTACACTTGCGGGTGTCCTTGACCCGCATACCATGCCTGGTTCATGTCCGTGCTCCCTAAGTGTGGAAGTCATGGTTGCCTTTCATCAATCCAGCAAAACCGTTGCACTGCAAGCACACTTGCGGGTGTCCTTGACCCGCATACCATGCCTGGTTCATGTCCGTGCTCCCTAAGTGTGGAAGTCATGGTTGCCTTTCATTCATCTAGCACAACCAGTGCGCTGGAAGCCCTCTTGGGTGCGTCTTCCCATCTTATACCATTCCTGGTTCATGGCCGCGCACGCTAAGTTTGGAAGTCATGGTTGTCATTCATCCATCCATTCCAACCAGTGCGCTGGAAGCCCGCTTGTGGGTGTCCATCACCCGAATACCAATTCTGGTTGGTGCCCGTGCACTTTAAGTGTAGAAATCATGGTTGTCATTCATCCAGCCAGCACAGAGAGTGTGGAACTCACGGTGGCCTTTCATCCATCCATGACAACCATTGCGCTCCAATCCCGCTTTCGGGTGTCCTTCAGCCGCATACCATGCCTGGTTCATGCCCGCGCACCCAAAGTGTGGAAGCCATGGTTGTCATTCATCCAGCCAGCAGAACAAGTGGGCTAGAAGCCCGCTTTCGGGTGTCCTTCAGCCGCATACCATGCCTGGTTCATGCCCGCGCACCCCAAGTGTGGAAGTCATGGTTGTTATTCATCCAGCCAGCACAGCCAGTGTGGAAGTCATTGTGGCCTTTCATCCATCTATGACAAACATTGCGCTACAATCCCCTTTCGGGTGTCTTTCAGCCGCATACCATGCCTGGTTCATGCCCGCGCACCCCAAGTGTGGAAGCCATTGTTATCATTCATCCAGCCAGCACAACAAGTGCGCTGCAAGCCCGCTTGCGGGTGTCCTTCACCTGCATATCATGCCTGGTTCATGTCCATGCACCCTAATTGTGGAAGTCATGGTTGCCTTTCATGCATCCAGCACAACCAGTGCGCTGGGAGCCCTCTTGGGTGCGTCTTCCCATCGCATACCATGCCTTGTTCATGCCCGCGCACGCTAAGTTTGGAAGTCATGGTTGTCATTCATCCATCCAGTACAACCAGTGCGCTGGAAGCCCGCTTGCGGGTGTCCTTCACCCGAATACCATGCCTGGTTCATGCCAGTGCACCCTAAGTTTAGAAATCATGGTTGTCATTCATCCAGCCAGCACAGCCAGTGTGGAACTCACGGTGGCCTTTCATTCACCCATTACAACCATTGCGCTGCAATCCCGCTTTTGGGTGTCCTTCAGCCGCATACCATGCCTGGTTCATGCCCGCGCACCCGAAGTGTGGAAGCCATGGTTGTCATTCATCCAGCCAGCACAACAAGTGGGCTAGAAGCCCGCTTGAGGCCGTCCTTCACCCACATCACATGCGTTGTTCATTCCCGTCGCCCTAAGTGTGAAAGTCATGGTTGCCTTTCATCCATCCAGCACATCCGTTGCACTGCAAACACGCTTGCGGGTGTCCTTCACCTGCATACCATGGCTGGTTCATGTCCATGCACCCTAAATGTGGAAGTCATGGTTGCCTTTCATCCATCTAGCACAACCAGTTCTCTGGAAGCCCTCTTGGGTTTGTCTTCCCATTGCATTCCATGCCTGGTTCATGCTCGCGCACGCTAAGTTTGAAAGTCATGGTTGTCATTCATCCAGCCAGCACAACCAGTGCGCAGGAAGCCCGCTTGGTGCGTTCCCCTCCAAGCATACCATGCCTGGTTCATGCCCGCGCACCCCAAGTGTGGAAGTCATGGTTGCCTTTCATCCATCCAGCACAACCAGTGCGCTGGAAGCCCTCTTGGTGCGTCTTCCCATCGCATACCATGCCTGGTTCATGCCCGCGCACGTTAAGTTTGGAAGTCATGGTTGTCATTCTTCCATCCAGTACAACAAGTGCGCTGGTAGCCCTCTTGGTTGCGTCTACCCATCGCATACCATGCCTGGTTCATGCCCGCGCACCCCAAGTGTGGAAGTCATGGTTGTCAATCATCCAGCCAGCACAAGTGCGCTAGAAGCCCGCTTGCGGGTTTCCTTCACCTGCATAACATGCGTTGTTCATGCCTTTTCGCACTAAGTGTGGAAGTCATGGTTGCCTTTCATCCATCCAGCACAACCAGTGCGCTGGAAGCCCGCTTGCGGGTGTCCATCACCCGAATACCATGCCTGGTTCATGCCAGTGCACCCTAAGTTTAGAAATCATGGTTGTCATTCATCCAGCCAGCACAGCCAGTGTGGAACTCACGGTGGCCTTTCATTCACCTATTACAACCATTGCGCTGCAAGCCCCCTTTCGTGTGTCCTTCAGCCGCATACCATGCCTGGTTCATGCCCGCGCACCCCACCCACGTGTGGAAGTCACGGTTGTCATTCATCAGCCAGCCAGCACAGCCAGTGTGGAAGTCATTCCCGTCGCCCTTAGTGTGAAAGTCATGGTTCCCTTTCATCCATCAAGCACAACCGTTGCACTGCAAGCACGCTTGGGGGTGTCCTTCACCTGCATACCATGCCTGGTTCATGTCCATGCACCCGAAGTGTGGAAGTCATGGTTGCCTTTCACTCAGCCAGCACAACCAGTGCGCTGCAAGCCCGCTTTCAGGTGTCCTTCAGCTGCATACCATGCCTGGTTCATGCCCGCTCACCCCAAGTGTGGAAATCATGGTTGTTATTCATAGAGCCAGCACAGCCAGTGTGGAACTCACGGTGGCCTTTCATCCATCCATGACAACCATTGCGGTGCAAGCCCGCTTTCGTGTGTCCTTCAGCCTCATACCATGCCTGGTTCATGCCCGCGCACCCCAAGTGTTGAAGCCATTGTTATCATTCATCCAGCCAGCACAACCATTGCGCTGCAAGCCCACTTTCGTGTGTCCTTCAGCCGCATACCATGCCTGGTTCATGCCCGCGTACCCCACGTGTGGAAGTCATGGTTGTCATTCATCCAGCCAGCACACCAGCACAACAGTGCGCTGGAAGCCCGCTTGGGTTCGTTCCCCCCAGCATACCATGCCTGGTTCATGCCCGCACACCCTAAGTGTGGAAGACATGGTTGCCCTTCATCCATCCAGCACAACCATTGCGCTGCAAGCCTGCTTGCGGGTGTCCTTCGCCCGCTTGAGGGTGTCCTTCAGCCGCATACCATGCCTGGTTCATGCCCGCGCACCCCACGTGTGGAAGTGATGGTTGTCATTCATCCAGCCAGCACAACAAGTGCGCGAGAAGCCCGCTTGCGGGTGTCCTTCTTCCGCATAACATGCGTTGTTCATTCCCATCGCCCTAAGTGTGAACGTCATGGTTGCCTTTCATCAATCCAGCAAAACCGTTGCACTGCAAGCACACTTGCGGGTGTCCTTGACCCGCATACCATGCCTGGTTCATGTCCGTGCACCCTAAGTGTGGAAGGCATGGTTGCCTTTCATTCATCTAGCACAACCAGTGCGCTGGAAGCCCTCTTGGGTAGTCTTCCCATCGCATACCATTCCTGGTTCATGGCCGCGCACGCTAAGTTTGGAAGTCATGGTCGTCATTCATCCATCCATTCCAACCAGTGCGCTGGAAGCCAGCTTGTGGGTGTCCATCACCCGAATACCATGCCTGGTTGGTGCCCGTGCACTTTAAGTGTAGAAATCATGGTTGTCATTCATCCAGCCAGCACAGACAGTGTCGAACTCACGGTGGCCTTTCATCCATCCATGACAACCATTGCGCTGCAATCCCGCGTTCGGGTGTCCTTCAGCCGCATACCATGCCTGGTTCATGCCCGCGCACCCAAAGTGTGGAAGCCATGGTTGTCATTCATCCAGCCAGCACAACAAGTGGGCTAGAAGGCCGCTTGCGGGTGTCCTTCACCCACCTCACATGCGTTGTTCATTCCCGTCGCCCTAAGTGTGAAAGTCATGGTTGCCTTTCATCCATCCAGCACAACCGTTGCACTACAAACACGCTTGCGGGTGTCCTTCACCTGCATACCATGCCTGGTTCATGTCCATGCATCCTAAGTGTGGAAGTCATGGTTGCCTTTCATCCATCTAGCACAACCAGTTCTCTGAAAGCCCTCTTGGGTTTCTCTTCCCATTGCATTCCATGCCTGGTTCATGCCCGCGCACGCTAAGTTTGAAAGTCATGGTTGTCATTCATCCAGCCAGCACAACCAGTGCGCTGGAAACCCGCTTGTGTGCGTTCCCCCCCAAGCATACCATGCCTGGTTCATGCCCGCGCACCCAAGTGTGGAAGTCATGGTTGCCTTTCATCCATCCAGCACAACCAGTGCGCTGGAAGCCCTCTTGGTGCGTCTTCCCATCGCATACCATGCCTGGTTCATGCCCGCGCACGTTAAGTTTGGAAGTCATGGTTGTCATTCTTCCATCCAGTACAACAAGTGCGCTGGTAGCCCTCTTGGTTGCGTCTACCCATCGCATACCATGCCTGGTTCATGACCGCGCACCCCAAGTGTGGAAGTCATCGTTGCCTTTCATCCATCCAGCACAACCAGTGCGCTGGAAGCCCGCTTGCGGGTGTCCATCACCCGAATACCATGCCTGGTTCATGCCAGTGCACCCTTAGTTTAGAAATCATGGTTGTCATTCATCCAGCCAGCATAGCCAGTGTGGAACTCACGGTGGCCTTTCATTCACCTATTACAACCATTGCGCTGCAAGCCCGCTTTCGTGTGTCCTTCAGCCGCACACCATGCCTGGTTCATGCCCGCGC